>NC_140165.1:235077458-235342458 GCF_963971535.1 Notolepis coatsorum | reverse complement strand
CCATGTGATGGATCTGTTTCGGGGGGGTGGTCAGGGCTCCTCCTCACCAAGCGCCTTTTCGGGCCTTCTGTGAGTTCGGACTCCTCCTTCCATGTGAGGGAGCCTCCATCAGAGTACAGAGCCTTCCTCCTCAGATTGTCAAAGTGAGTGGACCCTCTAGAAGGTGTCCTATTCTATTGTGTATGTATTCGATTCAATTCGATTATTGAGTGTGTATGGGTTCAGTGCCTCTTCCCCGGAGAGCCCTAAAACCAATTTTTTACATGGCCCAAGGTGCAATATATTCTTTTCAATCTGTACAGCTTGCGTGGGACGTCTCTCTGGGGATCCCCGTCTCCTTCCTATGGGAGGGTGGTGGGATGTAAAAATGTGAAAAATTTTTACCCCCGGTTGTGTAGACTGGGATACATACTGTTGGTGCTTCCTTCTTTTCTATTCAAAAAGTGTTGGAGTTAGGAAGTGTCACACCCCTCTTGTCGTTCCCCTGGGCGCCTTGGGGATTCAATGACAGGTCTAAATAGCCTGTTCATTGATGGGGGTGTGTCCCGACGCACGTATAGTGCTAGCTCGCTGTAAACAGGCGACTGACTGGCACGCCTTGGTTGCTTGCGGTTAAAACGGCGTTTTTATAAAGCAACTGAGATGGGGGTTTTTCCTCTTCCGACGACCACATCCCACGACCTGGGTTGGTTATCGACGGATTCTCGTTCATGTCTGGGGGATGATGACGGAATGGATCTGAACATATGTAGAGGGGTCTCACGCCCTTGGGGTGGGCCACCAGGCGCGGTTCGCCCGAACGTCTGGGTGGCGCCTTCTTTTCATGTTAAGATCGACACGCATATCTGCCCTTTCTCCTGGAGTAGGCATGTCGGCGTGGTTAGGGCACGGGACTGGTTCTGGTCACGCTGGTCCAGATCAGTTGAACCCGTTGTCCGCCGGGGATGCAGATCTGCTGTTCTGGTACCCTGAGGGACTTGGGCTTTTTTCAGGGGGAAAAATGCCAGGTCGGTCCGGGTGTCACAGGGTTAAGCGCTATGGAGACCCTGGTTGGGTACGTTTTTTACTCAGCACTGTCGTAATGGCTTACGGCCATGCCGACCTGTACACGCTCGATCTCGTCGGATCTCGGCCGCTACACAGGTTGGTCCTGGTTAGTACTTGGTTGGGAGACCGCCTGGGAATACCAAGTACGGTGTGCTTAGGGGCTGGTTCTCCATTCTTTTTCGCTCCTCTCTCACGCATGGCGAAGAGGGGCCTGTTGGGGTGGTCTTTGACCTCCTCTGGTGACCCTGTGCTTCCCGTATCGCCAGGCCCGGTCCGAAGTAATGTTTCGTCGACCCGTAGGCCTGGGTTAACCCTTTTTTGAAAACTGAAACACTTGTACTGCGGTATAGCCGGTGTATACCCGCAGGTGTGTTTTGGAGTTTTTTCTTGAGGGGTTATAGGAACAACCACCGCATTGGGTAACACCAAGGTGGTTGATTCCCTGGTGTGTTGGAGCAGTGTCAACTCCCGGGTTCACCGTTTGAGGGTGCCCCTGCACGTTCATGACGTCTGCCAATCGTGTCAGCCTTCTCTGCCTCAACCCCTCTGGGTGGGGGTTTTTAAATGGAGGCTTGGTCATGCAACACCGCCAGCTTCCGCTCCTTCCGCCGGGGCGGCTGTGTTCAGCTGTCCCCTCTGGCGCCTGTCTCGTCCGCAGTCTCCAGGCTAGGGTTGATAGCCTGTTGCCTGGTTTTTCCCCGGTGCGCTGCCTGCTTCCGTTGGTTAACCTTTTTTGTGTGCTTACGGCCATGCTGACTGCCTGTTGCAGGGTCAGTGTGCCAGGCGGTGTACTATTGGGGGGACAGGGCCCGCTCGGCTGAGGGGCCTTTGTCCGAATACGCTGGCGATGTGGGGGGCGGGGCACTACGTGCCCACCTGGTGGGGTCTTGATGCTGGCATCATGGACTTCTCCGGGCCCCCGTTCCAGGGGGTCCAGTCCCTTTGGTGGGTCTGGGTCTTCCTTCGCGCTCCGCTGCTACGGCCTTGCCACGGGGTTGGGTTTGCCCTTGACCCCGTGATTCTGGGGGCAGTAACGAGGTTGTTTCCTCCGTTCGTTCCCGGGTGGCATGCGGGTTGTGCGTGTGTGTAGTCGTGGGGTCAAGCCACGGTCTGCTCACCCTGTGCGTTGAGTTGCTTGAGTGCCTCTTCGCACGGTTTCATTGTGATGAAATTTGTTGGGAAGGAGATGAGTGTGTGGCACCACCCCTGCTTATATAGGTAAGCGGATGGGGGTGTGGCCAGATGAATGCTGGCATTTAAAGGTACATTTGTGAAATTATTCAGTGTATATATGCTGAAGCGAGATATATGCAACAGACGCAGAGCGTCCACTAGTGTTAACAGAACTTGGTTATAGTCATAACCTAACGTTTCCCAGTCCCTCCTGCTCTGCAGTAAACAGAAAATACATTTCCTGGTATCCCTTTCCACTTTATCCAATCAGAAGAGAGAACTCCACACACAAATACGAACTAAAAACTAGTTTTAAGCACATACAAGTTAAATAATATGTCAGTGCAGTAAGCAAATGTGGCTTGGCAAATGATATAGGATTCTCGCTCCTGATTGGATGAAGTGGGAAAGGGATATCAGGACATTTATTTTGTGTTTACTGCAGAGCGGAGAAGACTGGGAGACCCATGTTACTGACCAGACAATCTATATCAATGATGGCTGTCAGAATGTAGAACTATTAAACACTTATTTTAATTAACAATGAAATATGACTTTCATCTTTATCACCTTTAAGTAATTTGTTGAATGCTGAGTTTCATTTCACTGGTACTCGTACATTTACACATTCACTTAATATTTTGATGTGTACTTTTATAAATCTTTGCTCAAAAGGAATCAGAGAAACAAAACCGCATTGTTCCTGGTTGATCAATGCAAACTGTAGTCTATTGTATGTGTCGTGAGTAACCAGGTCATGAATTAACAAAATAACAAAGCAAATCAGCAAAACAGATATGAAATGAAAATAGATTGGCGCCTGTTATATGATCCAAGGAAAACATTTCTCTCCATTCTGTGACATTGCATATACAACTAAAAGAGATAGAAGAACACAAAGATAAAAACAAGTAATCAGCACGATCAAGTTAAAATAAGATAAAAACAGGAAACAAGAAACAGGAAAAGGAGAATAAAAGCAATTACAGAATTACACACAATGGTCATTCATTCAAGCTTGTCCAAAGGTTGGAAGAGTGTCAAACTTTTAAGTGCATTGAAGGGCGTTCCAAGAGTATGGAGCACTAAAAGAGTCAAACATGGTCAATATTGTGATCGATGTGGTAAGTTTCAAGCCAAAGCCGGCAGTGTTAGATTTGGCAGTAACACAAGCCACAGAGAGGTGGATGAATGGTGTGTCAACAAATCTGAAATGGTTTAGCGCTACAGGAGGTATGCAGGCATGTTTATTGGACCCCTTTGTGACTGTCACAGGTTGACAAGACCAGCTTCTGACTGTTCTTCTTTTCATGAATGAACTGTGTGGGATCTATTTTATCCGCCCCAGGATATGTGCCGCTGTAGGTACCAGATACGTCCGGCCTCGCAGATCGCTTCGGGGTCAGTTTTTTCAGTTGAGTCGCATTGAGAACTGTCCGACGTTTATCACGCTGTACCGAAGATCATCATCATCATCATCAGAAAAACAGACCTCCGAACTGATCTGGTGGATCATATCCGGTACAGTACCTACACCGGCCCAGAGACACTAGTGACAATTGTGTGAATGGGTTAATATGGAACGGCTGAGGGGACTAGTATTTTTTGTGCCTGCCTCTCTCCCCTCCTTTGCTGTTCTTTCAAGCTTCCCTATAGGATCATGATGATGTAATGGGTCGGCACCTAAGGCTCCAAACCAGGAAAGAGATATGGACTGACGGACCGGTCCCACGAGGACGTCTCATGACAACACGCCCCCCCCCCCCCCCCCCCCCCCCCCCCGCTATCTTCAATGACTAATCTTCTTCAACGCTAACACCAACTACAGAACCTCCAATCCAACCACGCTACAACGGAACCAGCTTGAATACCTCGGCTTGGGATCCTTCTTCACTTCATCTCTCCCAAAGCTCAGTAGCATTTTTCTTCTGCTATATGTAGATATTGGCAGGTTTTTTGCTAATGGAAAGAATATCCATAAAAAGTCTATCTATAATCTACCATATCTATCTGTTCATCTACCTATTTCTTTATTTGGTCTCGTGTCAGTCTTGTTTCTGATTCTATTCTGAAGAAGCATTTTCATTGGCTTAGTGACGATATAAAAGAAGCTCAGTCTTTCTGCTCCTTGTAGGATCTCTGCCCGTTGCAATATAATTTCCTTGCAACGTCTCCTGTCTGTAATTTATGCTTGAATCACTTTGGAATAAACTGTTGAAAGATGTTCATTGTTGGATATTATAGTCAGATAACGTTGACAATTTGGATATTGAATATGTCAGATATACGTGTCACTGTCAATTATTGTATCAGCCAGGTCCATGAGGAATACGTTGTGTAATTATACACACACACACACAGACACACACACACGCACGCACGTACGCACGCACGCACGCACGCACGCACGCACGCACGCACGCACGCACGCACACACACACACACACACACACACACACACACACACACACACACACACACACACACACACACACACACACAAATACCATCTTTGTCTTCATTGGTTGTTAATTCTCCATTGCAAGCCAACAATTGCAATGTCAGAGCTTTCTGCCTGTTTCCAATCCCTACGGTTTCTCTCTATTTAGTCCGGAAACCAATTTCCCGGGTTCAGTAACCTTTTGGCCTATGTTCATTTTCAATATCCAATGATATCACCTACTGCACTGTGAAGTAATATTTCAACTGCTAAAATGCTATTGACATGCTGTCGCTGAAATAAATGATATATTTAGTATTCTGCTGACATGACAAAGAAATACCGTAAAGTACACCACCGTAAAGTAATGTGCTGCTCTCTTGTGTTATCTGGCATCAGATAGTCTGACTGACAGGATGTTGATGTTGTATGGAAGCCTCCCAATCGCCCACTAGTTCCATTGGAATTCTTCTCCCCTTCGTTTTTGTTTGTTTTCTTACTGTTTTTCAAAGTAGCGCTCCACACGGTCAACAACAACTAACAACTAACAGCTGCAACTAACAGCTGCAGAACTCAAGAACTATTCGGAACGTCTGACCACTAAGTGTGTCTGACTCTTAGCCACCAAAACCGGCACGGACTACAACGAATTACGTATATCACGCCAGTTAGGGTACCTTGTGTCTACTGCACCTTGTGTATACTGTTTACTTTTACTCAAGTTCAAGTTCAAGTTTCTTTAATAGTTGTCATACAGAAGTACAGAATACTTTTATACAAAATGCTTCTTTCTGTTACGCTCCAGAGACTGTGCTAGACAAAAGATAAGTATGAAATAAAATAGTATAGCATGTAAAAATAGAAGTAAAAATAGAAGTCACGTACGTAGACACAGTGTTCAGTATATACATATGTACAATGTTCGATGCAGAATAGAAGTAACTGAGTTACCATACAATATACAATATACTATGCAATATACTAATATACAATATACTATATAGTGCAAAGCAGAAATGGGATGAGGTACAATTTAGGTACAATTTACAGTAAGGTGTACTCTTACTCATAGTATATATTCAGATAAAAATTCTTCAGAAAAAGCCGTTTTTCCTAGTTCAGAGCAAACTGGAGGAACCCTGTAGAATAGGTTCCAAGATTCGATTTGAACAGTGTTGTGACATAAGGGGGAAACTTACCAATAAGGGCTTTAAAAATAAACAAATACTAATGACAGTTGTGCCTTTCAATACCATACATGTAGGTGTATGGTTACATACAATGACAAATGGGCAGGTTTTGTCACACGTTATTAATACTGGTGCACTTATTACACTAAAGCAGCGTCACTTACTGTAGCTTGGGGGAAGATCATAGGAGAAGGACCCCAGCCAAGCCACTCTCTGGTCCTGCAGTAACATAATAGTGTTAACTTACGGCCACAGCCAGGGCCTTTCTCTCCCCTGTCTATCAGCAGGTCCCCACTACCATATATGGGTCCCTCCATGTTCCCGCTTCACCCTCAGCCTGCCTACCTGGGCCGGTCTACACACCTGAGACTCTTATCTGGACCTCCATACTCTATATATATGTATAGTGTGTTTTTGTGAGCTCTGTAGCCTGCGTCATTCTAACCCCTGTTCTCCTGTGTGTAGGATCACACACCTCCGGCCTGCACCCCCACCCTTGGACATCACCAGCCTGGACTATCCCGGGACCTCATGGACACACACATCCCTCACCTGTATTCCCTCACTGCCTGCCTCATCTACCGGGTTTACCATTAAATACCCTAAACCGCCTCATTCTCCTGTGCCTTGTGTTCTGCTCTTGGGTTCTATAGACACCACCCTAACACATAGTTAGGTCGGAAGAGAAGGACGTCTGGCTGTTGATGCTGGGGGATCTGACGTTGTAGATACCGGGTTGGATGGACAGCACGCTGTTGTGAGACCTCCGCCTGAAGTAGTCATCTTGGAGCTCACCTGCCATTACAAGCCCAGGTGTTCAGCCCATGACATCATCACACTCCTATCGGAGACATGGGAAACAGCGGGGGAGGAAACCTAGGGGGCAGACCTGGAGGACCACAGCAGCAAGGCAGGCGTCTCAGGTCTCCCCATGATTAGTTCACATCGCCCACAGCTGTGCACGACTATCTGATTACATCGTCAATTGTCTAAAAGTCTTAGTCAGCACAGTCACGGTACAGGGGAAAAGTAATCCGCACAGTAATCCAATATGTTGGAGGAAAAAGGGGTTAATCCACAAATACACCTTTGTTGTATAAATAACACCGTGCATATTCACATGAGGGAGCAAGCTCCTGTCAACCTGTCACATAAACACCATATCCCACTTACGGTAGCCAGGATGGGTTGATATCCCGACTATGAGAAACCTGGATACAATCACTGGCATACTGTACACCTATATAAACTGGGATACTTACTGGGTAAGTTACCTTTCCATGTTAATAATACTCAGTTCACTCTACACAGGGATATGCAAAATGAGGATATAAATATGCATAAAAAGTTAAAACATCTTATCACCAATAGGCCTACCTTATATATTAGCTAGCTACACCATCTGAATATGCATGTGCATGTAAGCATTCTCAGTGTTCAGTGTACTGTTCCTTTTGGTTGTGTGTAAAATAAAGAACGGGTCCCTTTGAAACCGTCAACTGTCTTTCATGATTATAGTTCTAGTTCTTATTTGGTTTAGACCATAACCATTCTGCCTGGAACATAAAACCTTGACAGATAAGAGTAATGTAAGAACATAAAAAACCCTCTCATCATCTCTACTCCTTTCATTCCATCTCTCTCTCTCTCCCTCTCTCTCTCTCTTTCAATCTCATCTGCCTGCTCCATGAGATAGATCCAGGTTGGTAGTGGCATAGTGTGTGTGTGTGTGTGTGTGTGTGTGTGTGTGTGTGTGTGTGTGTGCGTGTGTGTGTGTGTGTGTGTGTGTGTGTGTGTGTGTGTGTGTGTGTGTGTGTGTGTGTGCGTGTGTGCGTGTGCGTGTGCGTGTGTGTGTGTGTGTGTGTGTGTGTGTGTGTGTGTGTGTGTGTGCGTGCGTGCGTGCGTGTGTGTGTGTGTTTATCTGGCATTGCTCAAAGGCTGTCGAATTAAGTATCATCTGGGAGGAAGGAGATCCTCTCTATCTCTCTCTAGCTATCTCTGTATCTCTCTGTATCTCTCTGTATCTCTCTCTGTATCTCTCTCTCTCTATCTCTCTCTCTCTCTCTAGCTATCTCTGTATCTCTCTGTATCTCTCTCTATCTCTCTCTATCTCGCTCTCTCTCTCTCTCTCGCTCTCTCTCTCTCAACTTTGTGTTATTTACGTCCAGCTGTCCCTTAGGTTAGACAATTGGTTGGAATCGATCAGTTTTATGCCTCATGGTAGAAATGGGTTGGTTGATACACCTTCTTCTGAGCTCATGAACAGCTGTTGCAATATACATTTGAACACATTGGATCTATATAATATTTATATTAGTATTGTTGCTATTATTATTGTTATTATTATTATTAATAATACTAGTAATAATAATATTACATTTGTAAAATAATCTGTATGTAAATGACTGAGACGTAAGATGTAATATAATGTGGTCATCTTTGAGTCTCAATTTCGGTGGCTCTTATCAACTGGATCTGGTTACCATATAATCACCTCCAAATCATGTGAGTAATCTTCAATAATCAATAATAGATGATTAGCTGTCAATCGTGAGTAGTTTTCAATAGTCACAATGCTGTCCCAACCAACCCATGGAGAGAAGACACACTTTGCACTCATGTGCTAGCTATCAGCATTCAGATACTGTACTGTAGTTAACAATAGCATCAACTGATGAAAGAAAGTTGCTTTCCAACCATATGTATTTTGTATGTGGTCTAACAAAACACAGTATTATGTAAGAACATTAAAATAAAAAATAATAACAGAACAGGCACAAATGTACTAACTCCACTTTGAGCTGGAAAGTGAAGAGGGTGTAGCTGGGTATGTGCATGGTGAATGGCATAGACATAGCTACTTTTCTACATAGCTACTATTCTAACTAGCTAATAGACACACTTATCTCCAAACCAATTAATCAATAAATAGTGTCTTGGAGTGCATCTGGAAAGCTACTATGTTCCGTGTTGGAAGTCCTAGTTACAACTTGACTGGTGTTCAAGCTCTCTGGTCAAAAATATAGGGTAACCATAGCAACGACCGTGAATTCTATGAGAACGCTTTTTTTTCTGTGGGTGAATGTAAACATCAGACTAACTACTATATATAACTACAGAAAAGCTAAATAAACTATAAATAATCAATAATATGGGGGCGGCTACGTGGCGTAGTGGGCAAGGCGCTCGCCACGAAATCTGTAGACGCTGGGCTCGCCTGTTCAAGCCCAGCACTCCACATTTGCTTTCAGTTTAGCTGGTCGTCCGTACTAATACACATTGGCCGTATTAGGGGGTGGGAAACTGATGGGTGGGGATCGGGCGTTGTGGACAGCGACTCCTACAGGTCGGTTGGTGCGCCTGCGCAGTAGAATCAGGAAGTGTCGGGGGCAGCGTGAGCCTCCCACGCGTTACTCCTCGCCACTGAGAGATCGAGCTGCGCAGGTGAAAAGATGCGACTGCTGTTACCTCAAGTGCCGGAGGGGACTTGTGCTATGTATGACTTAGTCCACATTGCAGCCGGCTTGTGGGAGGCAAGAAACAGCGTTCGTGACAGGGGACACTGTAGTAATATAGAAGATATATTTATTTTAAAAAACGGGGGAAGGTTGGAGGTGGTGAGTTTGTATCAGAGAAGGCAGGCAGGCAGGCAGGCAGTGGTGATCCTGAGACAGAAGAAGCACAAAAAGACAGAAAAAGAAATCTGTAGAGTACTATTTCTAAAGAGAGGCCTGAAACATCACTACCAAGTAGCTGAGTTAACGATCTGACGAAGAGTGACTGAAGAACCGGGGTAGATGGCTGATGAGAAGATGGCTGACAGGTGTGGTTGCTGAGCAAGTGAGAGGAATGAGCAGATTGCCAGGAAGCTGCCCATATATGGTCTGCAGGAAGCTGCTCCCCTCAGCTAAGACACAGACAAGGACAGACAGGAGAAAAACAGGGGTAGGGGAGACACAGGAGACACAGGAGCCGCTGGATCATGACAGTATGAGAGGAAGGCCTTGCATGATGAAAGGTTTAGATTATCTACCAAAGTGAATATCACTTTAAGGAAGCTGCATGTTGCCCCTGTTGCTATACATACAAAGACAGCTGGTATTTCACGGCTCATTTCATCAGCGGCCTCCCTTTACACTAGATTAAACGCTGGCATCAGTCTGCCTGACAATCTCTCACAATGAGGATCGTCTACTGTTTTACATTCAAATAAAACATGGACATAACAACGTTAATTAACAGTTGAGGTGGTATATTATATTGAAATGATTAAGATTAATTCATTCAAGCTTTGTTTATTCTCGAAAATACACTGAGTGATTAAACTCAGTTACACAGCGCTGTAGAGTAATTACATTTACATATTGTGGTGACGTGTTTGGTCACCAAGGTTTTAAATAGACCCATAGATGCCAGAGGAATTAATTTCAATATATTCTACAGGGTGTCCCATGAGTTAGGGGCCCAGAAGGCAGATCTGCCAAGTTCAGTAAAAATTCTAGGTACTTAAATCAAATCATATCAAATTTATTTGTAAAGCCCGCAATCACAAGTTAATGTCGCCATGGGCTGGACAAGTCTTCTTTAAACAAGTCAAGAAGAAACATCACAATAAATCAAGAACAAAAAACCCACAATGAAATCCAAAATAAATGTAAAATAAATAAATGCAACACTCCCAGACATACCCCACCGAAGGTAAGGAAAAAAACTCACAAAAAACCTAGCAATAGGAAAAAAGCACCACAGGCAATGCGGAGGAGAGAAACCTTAGAAGGGCCGTTCAAGGGGGGATCCCCCTTCTTGGATGTCGGTGATAGTAGTGTTGCTATGGATGATCGATGGGTGGAGAATAAAACAGGCGAAATAGTTGGTATGTACAGATCCAGCACTGAAAAATCAAACCTCTACTGCGCCTCTACCACTTCTCCACTACTCCACTCCAAACTGATTTTGTGACTCCTATTGTTCTGGACCGGGCAAGATTTCACACCTCCACTGCCTCCCACAGGCTGGGGAGATTTTCATCTTAAATTTGTATTCGTCCCAAACGCCCCAGCTCCATCCGATTCCTTAGCTTTCTTCACTGTTTACTTATCATGCATTGCAACACTAATATATGGGCAGTACCCCAAGTCAGACTGCCCCGAACCCACTTATTAAAAATGATCTTGGTGGTCTGAGGGCAGTAGTCAAGTACCCTCCCTTTGTTCTCTTGGGGGTCAGCTCAGTCACCCCCGAAATATAACACCTGAGTGTAGTTCTACAGTGGTAGAGGGGTGGTACAGGAGCAGTAGAAGGGAACTGAATCTGGAGTGCTGCATCTGTATGTACATATAGGTGTAATAAAACACAAATAAGTACATGCAATACCAACGGGGGTACATAAGAAACATTTTGAAAGATTTAAATAGAATAGAGCTAAGAACAACAACCACAAAAGAGAAAGCATTGGGAAACGAGCGCTAGTATGAAAATAGGCTAAATGTCAAGGCTCGGATATATCAGTCATATTCTGTTTGCACATGAGTATATATTCTACAAGTGTAAGACAATCAATGGATCGTGTACGATGGGGTTCAGGGGTCCATTCCAATAATGAAGGGATGTCATTTGGACAATCTCCAATTATGGCTTTATATAGAAACAGATGCCAATGCAATTCACATCTTTCTGCCAGAGAGGACTACCCAACCTTGTTATATAAGATAGAATGGTGAGTCAATATTTTGCCACAATTTACTGACAAGAATGCCCATCTGGTATTTAAACGTAAATCCCTCAGCAAGCCAAAATGGTATTTATATTCTGAGATTCTTCTTACTTTAGAACTCTGAGTAAGAGTAAGAGCTTGTGACCAGTTATGAATAATCATTTGTTTTGGCATTCTTCACCACGGAGGTATACATTTATTTCTAAAAGAGGCCCAACGGGAAGGATCTCCAGAGTGTCTGGCCAGTGATCTGACTCTGTTCCTTTCTTTAAATAACTGCCACAATCTGCTGATTCTGTTGTAAACCAAGGTGATCATCTATCTGCTGATTCTGTTGTAAACCAAGGTGATCATCTATCTGCTGATTCTGTTGTAAACCAAGGTGATCATCTATCTGCTGATTCTGTTGTAAACCAAGGTGATCATCTATCTGCTGATTCTGTTGTAAACCAAGGTGATCATCTATCTGCTGATTCTGTTGTAAACCAAGGTGATCATCTACAGTATCTGCTGATTCTGTTGTAAACCAAGGTGATCATTCTACAGTATCTGCTGATTCTGTTGTAAACCAAGGTGATCATCTACAGTATCTGCTGATTATGTTGTAAACCAAGGTGATCATCTATCTGCTGATTCTGTTGTAAACCAAGGTGATCATCTATCTGCTGATTCTTTTGTAAACCAAGGTGATCATCTATCTGCTGATTCTAAGCTTCCATGGTATGTTTATCAACAATGGCAAGAAAGGTAAAAAAAAATTAAATAAAAAATAAAGCATTCAATGCCGTTTCAACATCAGGGATTTACGATGATCACTATGATGGAGGTCAACTAGAAAAGCTTGGTCATTCGAGTTTTTAGAATTATTTTTGATAAAAGTATGGTTGTATTTTCTTTAGAAACAAGTGTTTCTGACACATGCCGCAGGGCGATGATCACTGATCCCTAAATCAAAGACACAGCCGGAAAGAACTGTATTGGAAAAGATAAGATCATGTAGGGGTTGACCTAGAGCTATTTCTCAGGTTACACAACCAATTGAAACAGGTTGAGGTTACCGTTCCTTTCTTTAAGATAATTAAAGACATTACTCAACCAGTCAAGATTAAAATCACCCATTACAATCATTTCAGCATTAGAATGTTGAGAAAGTAAATCTGCCAACGTATCTATGGAGCAAGCATCAGCAGAGGGGGTCTATACATCTCAATTCCACTGAATGAATGATTTAGCCCCAAATTCACCTTCAACGTAATAATGCAGGACCAGGAAAAAGAGAGTCAAGATTTTATATTAACAATTCCACCTCCTCTTCCAACTCTATCTACTCTGAATACATTGTACTGGTCTAATATGGATGAATCACTATCAGTCTTCTTCAGCCAAGACTCAGTCAGCACTAATGTATCTGGATCAGAACTTTCAAATGGTCTATTTTTTATGTTGAAGTACTATGCTTCTTATATTTAAGGCACAGCATTTTTAAGGTATATGCATCATTTAGATGGTAGAGGAATATAATAAATAGGATGCTGTAAAGTGATATAAACAAGATGGTTTGCAAAATATATGAACAAGATGGTTTGCAAGATATATGAACACGATGGTTTGCAAGATATATGAACAAGATGGTTTGCAAGATATATGAACACGATGGTTTGCAAGATATATGAACAAGATGGTTTGCAAGATATATGAACAAGATGGTTTGCAAGATATATGAACAAGATGGTTTGCAAGATATATGAACAAGATGGTTTGCAAGATATATGAACAAGATGGTTTGCAAGATATATGAACACGATGGTTTGCAAGATATATGAACAAGATGGTTTGCAAGATATATGAACAAGATGGTTTGCAAGATATATGAACACGATGGTTTGCAAGATATATGAACAAGATGGTTTGCAAGATATATGAACAAGGTGGTTTGCAAAATATATGAACAAGATGGTTTGCAAAATATATGAACACGATGGTTTGTGGTAGCATGTCGTTCATGTCCTCCACGGTAACCCCCGAATGGCACCTGGTTTCACAGCCCTTCACAGAAACACGGTGCACCATAGAGTCACCAATAATAAGGGTGTCACGCAGCCATGACGACCAGAGAAACAGCAGGATAGTGGACTGAGTCAACCTCCATGATCTGCCCCTCTTCAATTACTGCTATACCCCCATCCCCTGGTGATGTGAGCCTCCAGGATCCGCCTCGCCGTCTCCAGCCCACCAGGGGTGCATGTGATGCCAGTCACAGTAGTACCATCAGCTCTCCACAGTGGGGGTGTCAGCAGGAGAGCCGGCAGGAGAGGGGCTCCCTGTAGCTGCCATGACGGGGAGTCAGCAGGAGAGGGGCTCCCTGTAGCTGCCATGACGGGGAGTCAGCAGGAGAGGGGCTCCCTGTAGCTGCCATGACGGGGAGTCAGCAGGAGAGGGGCTCCCAGTAGCTGCCATGACGAGGAGTCAGCAGGAGAGGGGCTCCCTGTAGCTGCCATGACGAGGAGTCAGCAGGAGAGAGGCTCCCAGTAGCTGCCATGACGGGGAGTCAGCAGGAGAGGGGCTCCCAGTAGCTGCCATGACGGGGAGTCAGCAGGAGAGAGGCTCCCAGTAGCTGCCATGACGGGGAGTCAGCAGGAGAGAGGCTCCCAGTAGCTGCCATGACGGGGAGTCAGCAGGAGAGGGGCTCCCAGTAGCTGCCATGACGAGGAGTCAGCAGGAGAGGGGCTCCCAGTAGCTGCCATGACGAGGAGTCAGCAGGAGAGAGGCTCCCAGTAGCTGCCATGACGGGGAGTCAGCAGGAGAGGGGCTCCCTGTAGCTGCCATGACGGGGAGTCAGCAGGAGAGGGGCTCCCTGTAGCTGCCATGACGAGGAGTCAGCAGGAGAGAGGCTCCCAGTAGCTGCCATGACGGGGAGTCAGCAGGAGAGGGGCTCCCTGTAGCTGCCATGACGGGGAGTCAGCAGGAGAGGGGCTCCCTGTAGCTGCCATGACGGGGAGTCAGCAGGAGAGGGGCTCCCTGTAGCTGCCATGACGGGGAGTCAGCAGGAGAGGGGCTCCCTGTAGCTGCCATGACGGGGAGTCAGCAGGAGAGGGGCTCCCTGTAGCTGCCATGACGGGGAGTCAGCAGGAGAGGGGCTCCCTGTAGCTGCCATGACGGGGAGTCAGCAGGAGAGCCGGCAGGAGAGGGGCTCCCCCTGGCTTCATAGGGTTGAGGCCACCGGAGCTTCTCCTACCCACGGCCTCCTTCAGCAGCCTGCGGTGAGAGGACGGTGAAGGAGGAGCACCTGAACACAGGAGGGGGGCATCTTCTCTGCTGCTGGGGGCAGGTGGGTTATCCTCACAACAGCTGCAGGGGGTGGTGGTGGTGGAGAGATAGCAGGGGCGACAGCGGCTCAGGAGGTAGAGCGCTCGTCTGGTCATTGGAAGGTTCCCAGTTTGTTTCTGGCTCCCGGCAGCGTGTCAAAGTGTCCTTGAGCAAGACACTTAACCCCTAACTTCTCCCGATGAGTAGGTTGGCACCTTGCATGGTATAGTGAGTGAATGTGTGAGTGAATGTGAGGCATAAGTTGAAAAGTGCTTTGGATAAAATGCAGTCTATTTACCATTGTACATCAGAGGAGCAGAGGGTGCAGAATCCAGGGCGCTTATTTATCAACAATGCGTAGAAAGTGTTCTATTTCCGTTGCTACGCACGGAATTTAGAATGTGTGTACGCACAGAAAAATCGGGATTTACAATGCGTACACAGGTCCTACGCACACCTGCAAGTACTCCGTGTTGATAAATGCCACTTGTTCTACGCTCCACGCTTGTGCACGATTTTAAGTATTTGCATATAGAACCGCCCGTAATTAACCATATACGGTAATGAAACACCCCCATGAAATGTGGAAAAATGTACTAAACCGAGCGAACACATGTTATGGGAGAAATACGCGACAGGCTGACAGACGTGTACACGGTAAAGACCATTGCTGCCTGGGCAGCGCAAACACTAATAAAGACCGTTAACGTTAGGTTATGACTATAACCAAGTTCTGTTAATTAGGGGTGACGCTTGGCATCACTACTGCACTATCTCGCGTACGTGCACGCGTACTGAATAAACCACAAATGTACCTCTAATACCAGTATTAGTCTGACCACACCCCTCATCAGCTTACCTTCATAAGCAGGTGTGTGGTCACCTGCTCTCCTCCTTCCCAAGCTTTCACCACAAGGTGAGGTCAAGGGCTGCAGCGGCCGTCTGATGCCAAGCGTCACCCCTAATTAACAGAACTTGGTTATAGTCATAACCTAACGTTCTGTTTCATTAGGGGCTCTGCTTGGCATCACTACTGCACAAAGGGAGGCCAAGCGGAGCCGCTGGCTGACAAATACACCCCGCTGACAGCCCCCCAAAACCATCAGAACAGGGAGGGCCGAGCCCCCCCGACCCCCCCTAATGGAGGGTATCCCCCCTATTAGAGGCCTCACGGGAAGGCGACGGACCCGACCGTGCGAAGAGGCACTCAAGCAACTTAACGCACAGGGTGAGCAGACCGTGGCTTGACCCCACGACTACACACACGCACAACCCGCATGCCACCCGGGAACGAACGGAGGAACAACCTCGTTACTGCCCCCAGAATCACGGGGTCAAGGGCAAACCCAACCCCGTGGCAAGGCCGTAGCAGCGGAGCGCGAAGGAAGACCCAGACCCACAAAAAGGACTGGACTCCCTAGAATGGGGGCCCGGAGAAGTCCATGATGCCAGCATCAAGACCCCACCAGGTGGGCACGTAGTGCCCCGCCCCCCACATCGCCAGCGTATTCGGACAAAGGCCCCTCAGTTACTGCACCTGGTATTCCCAGGCGGAATCCCATCCAAGTACTAACCAGGCCAGAACCTGCTTAGCTTCCGAGATCGGACGAGATCGAGCGTGTTCAGGTTGGTATGGCCGTAAGCCGAGCGGGCCCTGTCCCCCCAATAGTACACCGCCTGGCACACTGACCCTGCAGAACAGGCAGTCAGCATGGCCGTAAGCACACAAAAAAGGTTAACCAACGGAAGCAGGCAGCGCACCGGGGAAAAACCAGGCAACAGGCTGTTAACCCTAGCCTGGAGACTGCGGACGAGACAGGCGCCAGAGGGGACAGCTGAACACAGCCGCCCCGGCGGAAGGAGCGTAAGCTGGCGGTGTTGCATGACCAAGCCTCCATTTAAAAACCCCCACCCAGAGGGGTCGAGGCAGAGAAGGCTGACACGATTGGCAGACGTCATGAACGTGCAGGGGCACCCTCAAACGGTGAACCCGGGAGTTGACACTGCTCCAACACACCAGGGAATCAACCACCTCGGTGTTACCCAATGCGGTGGTTGTTCCTATAACCCCTCAAGAAAAAACTCCAAAACACACCTGCGGGTATACACCGGCTATACCGCAGTACAAGTGTTTCAGTTTCCAAAAAGGGTTAACCCAGGCCTACGGGTCGCAAACATCACTTCGGACCGGGCCTGGCGGTACGGGAAGCACAGGGTCACCAGAGGAGGTCAAAAAACCACCCCCACAGGCCCCTCTTCGCCATGCGTGAGAGAGGAGCGAAAAATAATGGAGAACCAGCCCCTAAGCACACCGTACCTGGTATTCCCCGGCGGTCTCCCAACCAAGTACTAACCAGGACCAACCTGTGTAGCGGCCGAGATCCGACGAGATCGAGCGCGTACAGAATGGCATGGCTGTAAGCCATGACGACAGTGCTGAGTAAAAACATACCCAACCAGGGTCTCCATAGCGCTTAACCCTGTGACACCCAGACCGACCTGGCATTTTTCCCCCTGAAAAAAGCCCAAGTCCCTCAGGGTACCAGAACAGCAGATCTGCATCCCCGGCGGACAACGGGTTCAACTGATCTGGACCAGCGTGACCAGAACCAGTCCCGTGCCCTAACCACGCCGACATGCCTACTCCAGGAGAAGGGCAGATATGCGTGTTGATCTTAACATGAAAAGAAGGCGCCACCCAGACGTTCGGACGAACCGCGCCTGGTGGCCCACCCCAAGGGCGTGAGACCCCACCACATATGTTCAGATCCATCCCGTCATCATCCCCCAGACATGAACGAGAATCCGTCGACAACCCACCCAGGTCATGGGATGTGGTCGTCGGAAGAGGAAAAACCCCCATCTCAGTTGCTTTATAAAAACGCTGTTTCAACCACAAGCAACCAAGGCGTGCCAGTCAATCGCCTGTTTACAGCGAGCTAGCACTATACGTGCGTCGGGACACACCCCCATCAATGAACAGGCTATTTAGACCTGTCATTGAATCCCCAAGGCGCCCAGGGGAACGACAAGAGGGGTGTGACACTCCCTAACTCCAACACTTCTGGAATAGAAAGAAGGAAGCATCAACAGTATGTATCCCAGTCTACACAGCCGGGGTAAAAAAAATTCACATTTTTACATCCCACCACCCTCCCATAGGAAAGAGACGGGGATCCCCAGAGAGACTTCCCACGCGAGCTGTACAGATTGAAAAGAATATATTGCACCTTGAGCCATGTAAAAAACTGGTTTTAGGGCCTCCGGGGAAGAGGCACTGAACCCATACACACTCAATAAACGAATTGAATCGAATATACATACAATAGAAAAAGGACCCTTCTAGAGGGTCCACTCACTTTGACAATCTGAGGAGGAAGGCTCTGTACTCTGATGGAGGCTTCCTCACATGGAAGAAGGAGTCCGAACTCACAGAAGGCCTGAATAGGCGCTTGGTGAGGAGGAGCCCTGACCACCCCCCCTGAAAACAGATCCATCACATGGACCTGAACAGCACACGGAAGTCCTACCAACAGAGACGCGCACGGTGACGTACTCTATGGCGGGGGAATTCCTGCGGTGCACACGCCCAATATACCAGGCCGTGGGACCAGGAACTCCCCCCCCCCCCCCCCCCCCCCCCCCCCGTAACGTGCCGAACCGCCACGTGACGGGAACCTTGAAGGACAGGGGGTGTACCCCTGACCGACAGAACAATGGGGAGAGGAAAGGTTACCAGTTCACCCCTTTACGACCCCACACCCATGATACGATGTAACGACAAAAAGAGAATATGACACAGTCATAGTCAGCTCTATGAAGCGTTTCACAGCTCCACACAGCGCATGAGCTAACCTGCTATCTGATTTTTACTAAGGAAAAACACAGAATAGAGAGGGCTCTAAGAACCCCGGTCCAACATACACATGTGCTTCTGTGGCCAGTACAACCCAGTTGTAGGTCACATGACACACACAACCCATCATCACCTACAAAAAATGGCAAAAACACTCAACAGAGGAACGCCGTTTTTTTCACAATGAGAGAATACATCATTCTTGATTAGTATCGACCACAGGCCTTGCTAAGCACACATGACAGCAACCAAACCAATTTCCCTTTAGGAAATAAGTTTCTCCAGCAGATTCAGCACAACCTCAGCAATCAAGCTAAGAGTTACATCGTATCCCTACCACACAAAAGACACAATTAATGCACAACATGTCTGACAGGAGGATGAAAAAGTCCCCAGGGAACCGGGGGGGAAAAACACAATCCTCCTATTTTACCCTCAATACGGCCAGTTAAAACAGGAAAACCTGTTAATGTGTGAACACACTGTTCATTGTCATTACAGTCTGAGAAAGAACATTCTTTTACTCACTTGTCACCAAGCATAGCTTCATAGGTTAGTTACCTTAGTTGTGAGTACACGGCCGTGTTTCTCACACAACAACCAGATCATTACATCCCGTTTGCACGGAGAAGCTAACTGCCAGTGACAAAACAGCTCACACATAACCCGCAACGTATCCTAAATGCATTGTAGCAACACACGTTTTGGGAAAAACACCGTTATTCACAATACATTTAGCAAAGTAAAACCAGAAGACGTGTTATGAGGTCTGGTCAACCCCGTTCCTACCCGGAACGTAGATCAGCGAAGTGCAGACTCAAGAAAGACCCCGTAGACAACACAGCCGATCCTGTGTTGCTCGAACTGGGCAGCGTCGTCGCTCCAACCAGTCGCTACAGTCCTCTTTGTTGACGCAATCCCCGTCCAGGCTCAGGGCAGGGTCGACGAACATCCCCTGTCAAGGATGACGTCGTGGTCAAGAGTGTAAAACATGTTAAAATCAAAGCACGTTCAACAGAATAGCTCAAGCTAACGGCCGCTCCAACCGTTCGGGTGCTACCGCTTCTGCTCGCGAGACGCCGATCTAACGACGCACGCGATCAGAAGCGAGCTCACGGCGGCGCGCGAGAAGCTAAGCTACCCCGCGCCAGGCCATGGCCATAGCAGCAAGCTAACGTTACCTAGCGACCACGACATGCTAGCCCCGCAGCTAACAGCTGACTGGCTAATAGTAGGCCCTAAGCAGGCCATGCAGCGATCCAGCAGGCTAACGCAGCAGTTAACAGCTGACTGGCTAACCGTAAGCTATGAACATGTAAACAATGACATAACACTCACCCAGACAGGCCGCCGTTCTGAACCTCTCCTCACTTTTTAAGAGAAAAGAGAAAACAAGATGTCAACACCGCTTCACAACGGTGACTTTACCACATCCGACGGAATCAGCACAGTACCAACTGGCCTGTGTAGCTGACTTTGAACATGAATCTGCCGCTATCGCACATTACATGCACATATCCCCTCGTGAAGGAATACTCTCATTTGGATATGAAAGATGGGGCCTTAACACGGTGACAGAGAGAATCCACTCGTCCAGAACACACAGGGATCACCAGTGTCAATGGTCGCGGCCCACTAGTTAAAACTATAATGGTCTCCAGACCAAGGCCTTCTGTCGCCTAGGTGGCTGAACAAAGGACCCTAGCCTGGGGCCGGTTTCCATAAACTTTGTCAAGTAGCCCCCATAGCACTAACAGACAAGTGGAGCCCGCCAGCAAACACTACTCACCCAACCTGGAACGCACCGCTTCTCACAACAGCGGCATGTCCGACAGTTCAGCTGTGGCCTGACAGGTTTCACCCCAACAAACACAGCAAGGAACTGCAGTTGAGAAGCATGCAGCGGCGTGCTCCCAATACGAAAACCGGTGGAGGGTTTTTAGAATGATCATCATCTTCCAGACACTCCAGTACGAAGACAATATCGCCGTATTTTCTCGAAAATAGTGAGAGAGAAAATAAAGATATGATGTCAACGTATCCTTGTTTCCCAAAGCTGCTCCTAAACCTTTCTTCCATCATGGTGTCAAGTGTGGGGATCTACCGAGGCACTTCTTCCTTGTGGTGAAAGCGAGAAGGAGGAGAGCAGGTGACCACACACCTGCTTATGAAGGTAAGCTGATGAGGGGTGTGGTCAGACTAATACTGGTATTAGAGGTACATTTGTGGTTTATTCAGTACGCGTGCACGTACGCGAGATAGTGCAGTAGTGATGCCAAGCAGAGCCCCTAATGAAACAGAACCACTGTTTGCCGTTGGTGTCATTAATAACCATGCTGGAATATGACTGCCTTTTTTCATTTCGTTCGATTAATACCCAGGGATTAAAGTTCTCCGTCAATTTGATTCCAAATCGCGACGGATTTTTCGGAAATTTTCTACCTGCATATGATTTGTAGAGGCATACAATCTATTTTGATGTCGGTATTAGGTCGCCTATATAACAATAATACGAGAGCATACAAGAACAATGAATCTCACTGCCATGTAGCCTATGTGTAGCTATATGTGATCAATACAAACTTGAACTTGAATTCCATCATGTCTGTGTGCGGGAGCTCACAAGGCAGTGTACAATGTAAATAAAAATTTGCACTGAAAAGTTAGAGTATGTAGATGGTTGATTATTTCTATGTCAGTCAACCCTTGCAAAAAGTATGAGTTTTATTTAATGAATTGAAAACATAGCATTGATATATGCAAAACTGGCAATAGAAAATATGTTAAAAATAATCTAGTTTCCTTAAAACGCTAACGCTATTAAATAAAAATATACAGTTTAGGTTCAAATAATAATATGACTTGGCCTGGAAAAAAAGCAAATTGCACGCTCCATGGTGACTCTTTCTTGTACGCGAGTGTGCCCGGTGTAGATGCGCTCCTGTTGGGGTTGATCAGAGGAGTCATCCATGGCTTCAGTAGAGTACAAATGAAGGAGGTGTCTCGGGTATAGCGGACTCTAGTTAATATTATGTTCTCTCTGCAATTAGACTGCCCCTCATTCATTCATTCCTATCTGCTATCTCTGAAAACAGTTCCCTGCGGAGCGCAGTCAGTGCACCCCGTAGTATTCCGATAATGCTATATATAAACCATGCTGCATTCATTCGGAAAGAAAGACCTATTCCAAATGCTAGATTTATAGGGTTTGACAATAATTACACTAATGTCGCTATTTTACAATGAACTATAATGAATTACGGATCATATGAACACGTCAGTGTTGAAAGTAAACTAATGCATGAAAGTCCGTCTCATGGTGCGTGCAGTCTTCATATTCTACCGCCGGGCACCAGGTACGCACGGTCTGAGCTGTGCGTATATATACGCACAAAGTCAAGCACACGTTCAAATTGATAAGTCCCACACTTTGCTTAGAAATGATCGTACGCACGGGTTACGCACATGTCTGTGCGTACGCACCATTGATAAATGAGGGCCCAGGCCTGGAAGAAGCGGGACCACATCAGTATCTGTAGAGAGAGCCGCTATATCCTCCAGCCAGAACTGGAAAGTGATTTGATTTGTTGCAGGTGAGGTTGTAAAGTCACAGAGCCTGGACAGTTACTGCCACCATGGGCTACTTTGGACCAGGATGTCTGGGTGATTGGACCGATTTGGTGTTGATGTAAATACCAGGTTATTGAGCCTGGCTGCCGCTCGATTCGACTCGGCTCCAGGTTCGGCGTGGGCTCTGGCTCTGATGTCAGCCGCTGCCAGCCAAGGGAGGGTGGTGGCAGTAACCAAGCACCCGACCTGCTATAGACTGGAGGAGGAGGGTTGCACCAGGGATGCCTGTATATGGGCAGTATGTCTGGGCCGTGCAGAGGCAACTGAAAGAATGTTATCAATCAGCTTTTCTTTATCGTGGATTTAATTTTTCAGTGGGTGGAATTTGTCCTCCGGTGGAGAGTAGCCCGGACGACAGCTCTCACACACAGCCGTGCGAGTGATAGATGCTGACAGGCCCAGCCAGCTAACAGGCTGACAGCTCTCTCACACAGCCGTGGTAATGATAGAGCTGACAGGCTGACTAGGCCAAACCAGGCCAGTATTCATCACCTGTCACGTCAGCACAATGTCCTTGTTCCAGAATTACAGGGGCAAGCTGTACAATCCTCATCTTTATATGGCAATCTGGTTCATTAATATGTAAATAGAATTGTAATAATATGCAGTCCATTTGCGGTCCATAATGAAGGCTACTATTCCGGGGACAGCGGATTCAGTGTGAGCGAACAGAATATAATAGGAAATAATTTGGCTCTGGCAGTTTTGGCAGTGACGGTCCAGGGGTATTTGTTTAATAATCATAACGTAACTCTACTTCCCCCATGACCTCATCTGACTGAAACCAGGGGTCTGTCTTGTCCTGAGGACAGGATTCCACCTGCTTTCTGTCAGCGGAGAATTCTGTTTCCATTCCATTCATTTCTTATTTATGGCTGTTTGTTGTTAACCTGTCTGCGCTGTTGGCCAATCAGATACAAGGAAAAGGTAAACCATGATGTCTTACTACTCAAAGAGACATTAAACAGTCTGACGTACTGTACACTGGCAACCAGCAAACACAACAAAGCACAGACGTGCACACACCTCTCTCTCTCTGTCTGTCCAATAGGTGTTGATGCAACATCCTGTGATTTATCGTTGTTTGACACAGATGTTATCCAGCTTTTGACTTTTGATGTACCTAATGTAGCTCGTTTAAACACCTCAGTGTATTATTAGAGAGCATTAGATTCCCATCTGGTCCGGGGTAGTTAATCAAGCCAGAGTAAAAAAAAAAACTCAACGTGATCCTTTTCAGTTACACAGTGAGAGCTCTGCAGCGCTGCGATGGCGCCGGGACAGAGATGCGTTACGACGTCATAAAAGCCTTTATGGCAAGCGGCTCGGGGCAAGTAACAAAGAATACTGGGGCAGTTTACCTCCTGTTTGCCCCAAACCAACACATTCTCATCAGGTATTATACTTTTTCATAGCCGTGTCAAATAATGTAAAGGGCTTATTTCTGGGGCGACAGTGGGTCAGGAGGTAGAGCGGTCGTCTGGTAATCGGAAGGTTTGCGGTTGGATTCTGGCTCCTCCAGTGTGTCGAAGTGACACTTAGCAGCGCTATATAAAAGCACACTTAGGAGCGCTTAGGATAAAAGCGCTATATAAATGCAGTCCATTTACAATTTACCATTTCTGTAGCGATAGTTGGATACCATTCAAATTTACAGGATTTCCTCAGAAATTGAGAATAGTTTATTTACCCCATATCTGGGAAGCATGTGTTGTATACGTTTTGGTCTGTAACAAAGTGCTTCCCATATCTGGTGAAATAAACAATTCTCACTCTCAGACAAAATCCTGGCTCAAGGCGTGTTCCTTCACAGCGTTTCTCACGCAAAGAGGCAAAGAGGGCACAATGGGATGACCCAGAGGTCTGGGAGGAGGGTTTGTCTGCCATTCTGCCTATTTTCAACAGCTTTTCCTGGCTGTCAACACCAAACTCTGTACATTGCTGAAGAAGACAGAGATACAGGTTACCAATACTACATAAACTATTTACTCTATACAAGTGTGATATATTGTCACTGATGTCGTGATGTGTGGGGGGTGACATACAGAACAGAAGAATACAGAACTAATCCTGTCCTTCCCTGGAGTCCAAAAGGATGTTGGTCCGATATGTCATATATTAAATGCAAGCTTAAAAGGTGTTTATCCCACTGTCTGGAAAGATGGTAAAATTATTCCCTTACCTAAAGATGGCAGACTAGCACTCACTGGGAAGAACAGTAGACCTATCGCTATTCTCCCAGTTCTCAGTAAACTGATGGAGAGAATAGTCCACTCACAAATACAGGATTACTTTGACTGTAACAGCTTGAGCACAAGTTTTCAACATGCTTACAAACCTAACCAGTCAACTTGTTCCGCCCTTACAGTAATGACAGATGACAGGCTCAAGGAAATTGATAACTCAAAGATGACTGGTGCAGTATTACTTGATTTTAGTGCTGCATTCGATGTCATAGAACACGATCTGCTCATCGTAAACTAAAAGGCTATGGGTTTTGTCCAACAGCCATCATATTTATGAAGAGTTGTCTCACAAGCAGTGATGCCAGTAACTAGTTACTAAGTAACCAGTTACTGTAATCTGATAACTTTTTTCAGTAAATAGTAATCTAATTTGTTACTTTTTACAAGCCAGTAATCTGATTACAGTTACTTTTCCAAGTGGCTGTGAGTTACTATTTAGTTACTATCTCATAATGCTGATGATAAGAGAGCCAGGGGTACAGTCAGCTAGACCGGAGTATGGCCTGATGGCTGATGACGTCTCATGATGACCTGTCTGAGCAGCCAATCATGATTTATGACATATGCACTTTCAATAAAGCATTATTAAAAAAAAACTGTTGTCATTCTTGTGGCAGCAGCAGGGGGGACGACGACGACTTCGTACCCTAGTTACTTTCAAAGTAACTAAGTTACTTTGATAATCAAGTGATCAGTAAAGTAACTAGATTACTTTTTAAAGGAGAAATCAGTAATCAGATTATTTTTACAAGTAATCTGTGGCCTCACTGCTCACAAGTAGGACACAAAGGGTTTATTACACTGGCAGCTGGTCTCACTCTAAGGTCTTAGACTGCGGGATCCCGGAAGGGAGCTGCCTAGGACCACTCATATACGCCATCTTCACAAACGACTTACCATCAGTTCTGTGTAAAGCAACTGTACAAATGTATGCCGATGATTCCACATTGTATTCTGCTGCAAAAACTGTCAGTGAACTGGACAATGTTTTATCAGCTGAGTTAAATATGGTGTTTGATTAGATAAAATAGAATAAGTTGGTACTAAACATCTCGAAAACCAAATCAATTAATCTATACCAAAAATGAGTTTGAACTTGTCTGAGGAACCCATAGAACAGGTAAATAAAGTAAAATTACTGGGCATAATAATTGATAGCCAGCTGTCATGGGCAGAACACATTGATATACCATAGTGAAGAAGATGGGGAGTAGTATCTCCATGGTGAGGAAATGTCTTTCTTATGTTCCTACATACATTGTGGGACAGGTGGCGAAATCTTAAATTTTATGTCACCTGGATTATTGTGCACCAGTATGGTCCTCTGCATCCAAAGGTCAACTAAATAAATTGCAAACTGCCCAGAACAGAGCTGCAAGGTTAGTCTTACATTGTTCCATGAGAACAAACACTATCAGTATGCACCGTCGTTAACTCTCATGGTTAACGGTATAGAGAATAGGCTGGTTTTCAACATGGTTACATTTTTCAGGAACACTGTCTTTTCGTCTCAACCTGTTTTCTTATACAAACAAATTGTCAGATGCAGTCAGGTTCATTCTTATTTTACTAGGTCAGCCGATGATGGACAGATTATGTTACCACGTCCAAAATAAAATGCTTTAAAGAGGACGGTTGTTTATCGTGCCATCAATCATTGGAATAACTGCCCACTGAACATAAGTAAATTGAATAGCAAAGTGTCTTTCAAGTACCACATAAGAATGCACTACTTAAATATGTGAGCAAATACTGTTCACATTTGGGAGTGGAAATACCTACTGTAGGAATGTAATAATGAAATATTTACCCATGAATGTAATAACCTTTTCTGAAAATATTCTAAATATTATAAAGATGTCTACAATGTTTTACTGTTTTTAGATTAGGAACGTGAATGTTATTATATCCATTTGTTCAATTGCATTGAACCAAGGGGAATGAATGAAGAGAACGTGTTAACCTGTTTCCTGTAAGTGACTTTTACCATCATTCTTATGATTTCATTATTATTATTATTATTATTATTATTATTATTATTATTATTATTATTATTATTATTATTATTATTATTATTATTATTATTATTATTATTATTATTATTATTATTATTATTATTATTAATAATAATAATAATAATAATTATTATTATTATTATTATTATTATTATTATTATTATTATTATTATTATCATTGTTTTTACGAATGAGGAAATGTTTTCTTCTGTTTATGCTGCTCTTAAGAGAATTTTCAATGGGCTCATTTATTTAGCCCTAGTAGCTATGGGTAAGATGTATTTTGTTTCTGGTAATTTTTGTATTTAGGAATTGACTGCATACTATAATGTCCTTCCTAGGGTCAAAGTTGACCAGTAATCCCAGGCACACCTGTTTTTGATGTCACTTCCTGCCCACCTTGTATATAGCCACCTTTTTCTCCAATCTAATACTGCTAGCCATCAACACTGAAGAAGGAACACTTGTTCTGAAACATGTCTGTATCCGGCTGCAATAAAAAAATTCGAAACCTGAGAGTGCTGGTCCGGCTTCCTGCTTTATTCTACATATATCTTCGGGATTGCAGCACCCAGTGTCAACGATTGTGAGCGCGGTCTAACTTGACTTTCACTGTTTTTAGATTATCATTGTTAATTAAGTGAATTGTGATTGTCATATGTATCTCATGTATTGTTATGTTTTGTGTTTTGTGTTGTCTTTCTGTGTGGACCCCAGGAAGACTAGCTCGGCACTTATTTATATATGCCTTTCGAGTTTAAATAAAGGTTTGTAGTGTGCTGGCTGACTTCAATAATAATAATAACTTTATTTGTATAGCACCTTTCATACAAGAATTGCAGCTCAAAGTGCTTCACAGCCGAAAAAGGACAGGGACAAAATTTGCGCATAAAGTGCAGACATATAAAATCACACATTAAGATCTAGCATCCCAATAGGCCACCTTGTTTATGGTTTGATTCTATGGCAAAAAATTACATATAAAACAAACATAAAAAGGATGTCAGCAAGGTAAGGCAAATCACAGTTTTTCATATTAGGATCTAACATCCCAATACTAATAGGCCTCTCTGTTTACGGTTTGATTCAGTTTTAAAATAGGCAGTAATAAAAATAATAAAATAGAAAAATAGAATAGACAGGGTATGTCTAGTAAAAAAGTGAGGTAAAAATTGTTAATAAAATAGAATAGACCAGTAAAATTATGCAGTGCAATTTTTTCTTTTCATTTACAATACAATAATCTGGTTGAAGCAGGCTCTTGAGTTACTT
Source organism: Notolepis coatsorum (assembly GCF_963971535.1). Classification (NCBI taxonomy): domain Eukaryota; kingdom Metazoa; phylum Chordata; class Actinopteri; order Aulopiformes; family Paralepididae; genus Notolepis; species Notolepis coatsorum. The sequence goes on along the minus strand of NC_140165.1, from coordinate 235,314,570 downwards.
TACAGTATATGGTTCTGACAACAGAGCAGCTCAACTCACTTTGAGTTTCTTTACAAAGGTCCGTTCTAAAGTACGTTATAGAACAGTCCAAACAACAAATGTCTGTTCTAACTATGAAACTTCAATGCCCTCCCCATTACTGTAATTATCAGGCTTAATATAATCCCTAAACCAATCCTTATTCCTAACAAGTCAACAGAAATTCCTTTTATCAGGGTTTCATCGATCTGTTTTTTTTTTTTATGAGAAACTAGAGGCATACAAACCTACTGCAGGTGACGTCTTTCTTCCTTGCAAGGTCAACTACAAGGGCTTAAAAAACACAAGAAATGGGAAAATCAAATCAAATGCCATAAAATCAAATATGTTGATCTTAAGAAGTTTAGTTTTCAAGTCTTTAACTACAGTAAAACCTTGGTTCTCCAAACCATGCGGAACTAAAGGCCATTTGAGAATTAAATAATTACATTTCAATTTACATTAACATTGAAATGTTTGAAATTCCTTATGATGCTTCAGCCCTGGGTCTAGAGAAGGTATCAGGGTTATCTGTACAGTGTATGCACTCCACCAGGGTTTAAATTCCTGGTTACTGTACCAGCATATAGCTATATGTTTATGCAGTCTCCGAGATGTTTAAACAGGACCTATAGTTAAAATCCCAACAACGAGAAAATGTTAAATCTGTGTTACAATGCTCAACCACTTCACTGCACCCTTGCGCATCAATATAATGTTCTATTATCTTTAACTTGTCTAATGTGTACTTATTTGTATTTACTCATTTGTACTTATGTTATTGCACAGAACAGGCACAGAGGCACTGAAAGGACTTCACCCATCTAATGAACACTAGACTAGACAAATATCAAGATGTATCAAATCAAATCAAATCAAATCAAATTTATTTATAGGGCCCGACAACACACGTTAATGTCCCCATGGGCCGTACAGATCTTCTTTAAACAAGTCAAGAAGAAAACATAACAATAAGTCAAGAACAGAACAAGAACACCATAAGGTGCAAACATTTTTAGATGGATGCAAATAAATGAAAGAATGCAAGCACTCCCAGACATACCCCACGCGAAGGTAAGGAAAAACTCACTAAAACCTAACAATAGGGAAAAAAGCTCCACAGGCAGTGTGGAGGAGAGAAACCTTAGAAGGGCCATTCAAGGGGGGATCTCCCTTCTTAGATGTTGGTGATAGTAGTGTTGCAGACGGACAGTTGGTAAGCATGCACTCATGTGTGTAGTGAAACACAGATGAGTGCATGCAATAGCAACTGTACATTTTGAAAAATTAAAGATAGAGCTAATAGCGATAGCAACTGAACATTTTGAAAGATTAAAGATAGAGCTGATAGCAATCTATTTGAGGCACAGGGGCGGCGCAAAGAGGGTCACGTCCTCCCCGTCTTAGTCAAGGGACATTTAACACTCCGGTCGTTGCTCAGGGACAGCCGGAGACAGGGAGATAGGGGGCGGCGCAGAGAGGGTCACGAACTCCCCGACATCATCGCGGGACATCCGGCACTCCGGTCACCACTACGAGACCTCCGGAGACAGGGGGGCACGCAGAGGGGGTCGCAACCTCCCGGCCTTCGTCACGGGACGTCCAACACTCCGGTCAACACTCCAGGACAGCAAGTCATAGGGAGACAGGGAGACGGGACAGGCGTTAGACAGCTCATGAGATTGTAGTAGGCGGACATAGCAATAGATACAAGTGGTAGGCATATATGTGAATGGAGTAGATATATGAAGTAGGCGTATTATGTGAATAGAAATGGAAGTACTTAACCCAGCAATGAAACCGCATTGACTGTTAATCTGTTAACAGTCTGTTAATACTGTTAATCAGTTGACAGGACCACGGACAGACGGCGGTGAATAACTGATCCAAGGCCTCGGAGGTGCATGTAGAGCAGTCACTACAATCTTGGCCAAGACCCCGAGGCACTCAGAGAGAAGGGGGGGGGGGGGGGGGGGGGGGGGAGAGTTAGAGAGTTCCCATGTTTGTGGTGCTGCAAAGGAGCAGACATGTAGTACCCTGTAGTGCCATGTAGTACCATGTAGTACCCCGTAGTGCCATGTAGTACCCTATAGTACCCTGTAGTGCCATGTAGTGCCATGTAGTACCCTGTAGTACCCTGTAGTACCCTGTAGTGTCATGTAGTACCCTGTAGTGCCCTGTGGTACCCTGTAGTGCCACGTAGAGCCATGTGGAGCCATGTAGAACCCTGTAGTGCCATGTAGTACCATGTAGTACCATGTAGTACCATGTAGTACCCTGTACCCTAACTAAACTACCCTGTAGTAAACTACCCAGTGGTACCATGTAGTACCCTGTACCATAACTAAACTACACAGATTAATCTAAAAATCCATCAGTGGACCAATTGCATGCTTTTGCAGAGGACAAGAAGCCTTCAGTCGACTCCTTCAGACATTAAGCACCCCCACAGCCCAAATGGAATGATAAAAAAATATATATATATATATTTTTTTTTCTTTTTTTTTCTTTTTTGTCGACTAATAGTCGACTAACGGCAAATTTTGGCCAATCATATAGTCGACTATCCAAATCCTTAGTCGAGGACAGCCCTAGTACTGTTACATTTGTGACAACATACAAGATGTGCAAATATACAGTACTGTTAAATAGAGATCCTCACAGAAAATATATACATATGATGGGGAGGAAACTGTACATTGGGAGGGGGTGAGCGGGGGGAAGGGGGGGTTTGGACATTTACGATGCACAGTATAGGCTACTCAGTGTGTGTGTGTGCGCCAGTGGCGTCGTTAGCCCTGGGCTTCCGGGGCTTTAGCCCCGGATGTTTTTCTCCTAGCCCCGGATCTAAAAAAATAAAAAATAAAAAAAATTACTTTTTTTTTTTTTTTTTTTATGTCAGCATCCCCATTGTCTGTGCTGAATGTTTGTTAGTGTTTGGTATTTTTTTGTTGGTTTTTAGTACTTTTAAACATTTTTAGTAAGTAGTTTTCATTTGATCCTATAATTCTTTCATTCACCGATTTGTGGACTTTTTTTTTAGTGTCCTGAAAGGCGCCTTATAAATCAAATGCATTATTATTATTATTATTATCATCCAGGAGGGAAAAGACACTTTGGATAGTAGGGACTGCATCTCTGCCTGTCCTGACCAGGAAACACTTTGCAACTGTGATCTCCTCTTGGATATTGTAATGTGTGGCGAGGGGTTGCAGCAATTCCACTGAGAGAAACTGGTCTGAGGCTGGATAACATGCCTGTATGCCTCTCATAAGTTGTTATCCAACTCATGAGAACCTGCTCTCAAGCTCTTGCAGTATTCTGTCGACGACTGGATAGAACAGTCTCTGTCTCAGCTGATCTCCTGAGCTGAGGTCTGAGCTTGTGCCACAAGATGACTCAACTACATACTCGCCCATCCTTTTCTGCTTCCTCCTTTGGCTGGTAGTATGTTCCTCAATCCAAAGGCCATTACATATGGCCTTTGTCCTGTCATACATGTCCACTGCCATCTCTGAGGTGCGATAACCTTTGAGTGTGTCCTGCACTGTGCTTTTAAATAGTACAGATATTGAAGATGTGCACTTTAACGCAGCAGCACCTGGAGCCATCCATACCCATGTCCAGTGTCCTATAATAAGCTTTAATCGAACCTTGGATAGTCCGGTTGGTTTGGGGTGGTGTGAAAGCTCATTCACTCTTGCAAGTGAACCCTGCTGCGGTTCATTTGAGATGTGAATGCAAAGCGGACCAAAGGCAGGAAAAGACCCAAAAATCAAATCTTTTTTTTATGAGAAGACTGAAACATATGTATATAATGAAACACACAATAGTTTTTTTCGATTGCCTAAGCATGATTTTGAAAACGGGGCCCGGTGTTTCAAAACACACAATTAGCACAACCACACACACAATTATCAGAACACCTCAGATCCTTTGCTAAATTAAACACTTGTCAAAACCATACACTAATTTTGTTACCATATGAAACACACATTTCATAATGACTTAATTCTGTTTGAACCAGTTACACACACTGCTGTTGTTGTGAAGGGCCAGATTAAACCGAATATATATATTTATTTATATATATATATTTAATTGTATTTGTATATTCTCTAATATTCCCTGATATCCCTTGTATATTCCTTGTACAATATGCATTGAATATCCATTCTAGCCTACTGAACATCCCATAATAGTCTCCATTCTACTATTGGTCGAGACCTTGGTGCCAGGCTGCCATACCCCTCAGACCCAGTTCAAACGTACCGCTCGACATGTACGAACAAGTCCTAGTTCCGCGTAGGAATTTGGCTACCGCACCACTAATGGGACTATTTGTTCATAGTGCGTATATATACTGCGCTACTAAAGTAGGACTTTCTTTTCAGTCCAGTTTCTTACCCTCCAATAGAGTCACAGACGTAAAGCCTCCCCGCGATGCCACGTGTGGGAGTAAGGCCAAGTTCGCCTACCATCGGTATTGAGACATCGTGTATATTAATATTTGAATAGTCATATTTGGCACTATATCGTCGAGTTGGACGTAGTCTATTAAGCTAATAATAGTCTGTTAATATATAGTGCTTCGTGCGGTGAGAATACTACCGTAGTCAGTACCCCATCGTTTCGGGCAGAGAACTGGCTGCTTACCCAGGGTGGTTGACCCTATGTGAAGCTGCACCCGAGGAGCCCCAGAGCCGACGAGCGAGTGGACCTGTATACCGGATTATTCTACCGACGACAGCCCGCCTTCCCAGGCACGGATTATGCTTTGGATACTTTGATTATTCTATGGATAAAGACCCCCGACACTACCGTGTGTTGGAACCCCCCCCCCTGGAGAGGACACAAGGTGAGGAGACGCTCTGCAAGACGAGGTTTCTCCACATCTCTCCCCCGTGGACCGGAGAGAGCCGGCCCACAAAGAGTCCACCTGCTTTCATCTGTGGTCCAAGGATCGCCGGCGCATTGAACGGCACTACAGTGGGTTCTCCTGGGATACCCTTGGCCGGACGAGGCAGCAGGATTCTACCCCCCCCCCCCTCCTACTCCTGTCGGCTTACAAGCGACCGGATTAACCCCCTCTAGTGTATCCAGCCTATAATCATTAAAGTATCATTGCTGTTATTCCTTAACTATTCCAGGTCGTATATTTACCACCTGCGCCTTCAGAGATTGGACATTATCTATTGATATACCGACGAATACTCCTTGCCATAAAAGTGCATACTATTTCAATTCATAAATGTAATTAAGTGATTAAGTGTTTAGTCTACACACCATCGCTGTGTAGGCAATAAAGACTTGTTTCTAATTCGTACATTTGTGTTGGATCCGTTTCATCTACGTGAGAGTGTTCATGATAATATATTTATGCCGTGTACTGGGTGGCCGAATATTAAGTACAAAGGTAGTGGTAGTAAGTATCATATCTAGTAATACAGTCAGGGAATTGTACCCCTCAGTTACAATTGGTCCTTCGAGCCGGAGGGTAATTAGTGTAATATTAATATAGTGTTATTAATATTGAAATGGCCTATTATGAACACTCCACGAAACGATCCTCCTAACCAACGCCCGCAGCGCGAACGACGGCTCCCTCAGTACTTAGAGGCTTACGCTGTCAGTCAACAACCTAGTCTTCTACTAACAGTAAACGCGGTAAAACTAGAAAGTAAAAGTATGTCTAACCCCAACGCCCAGACTACCCCGACCATAGAGGCCCCTACGGGCTCTAATGTAACTGACCAAGTTCACGGTGGGGACCAGTGGGAACCAGACATGACTTCACACCCCGCCAGTACTGAAGAAGTAGTCCCCGATGAGTCCCGGGAGGAATACAACACTACCGAGAGAGAACTCGGCACGGAAGAAGACGGGGAGAGCACCGTGGAGATAGAGCTCCAAGGCTCCGCAAGGAGTACCCCGAGGGAAGGCTCCCCTATACAACCGCCTTCTCCCAACGAGGCAGAGAGGACCCTACAGCAGGCCTTCCTCATCAGCCTGAACGCCGCTGCTGAACGCGACCGACTGCAGATCCAGCAGCGAAGCGAACACGAGCAGATACGTCTAGAAATAAGACGCATTCAGATGGAAGAGAATGTGGCCCGAGAACGAGCCGGTGCTCAACGGGACGAAGCGCGCGACAGACAGCAGTCGCAACTAATAGAACAGCTGATCAGACGGACAGCACCCTCTCCCTCGGCCAGAGGCTCCAGGAACTCGTCTAGACACACCTCCAGGGCGGCATCCCCTAGCCGAGTAGGCAACCCTGAACTTGACCAACAGACGAGGTCTGTGCCCCCCACAGACCACCTCCCCCCACCGGTCCAAGCGAGACCTAGCAACCGGGAGGGAGCAGCATGTCCTGTGGAGAGGCTAAACCAGAGACTACAAGCACTGGATGACCTAACTGAAGACGAAGAGGAAGAGGAGGAGAACCACGCCCGAAGACAGCACAGTACTCTACCGGACCAGGAGGTCCGGTACAGCCCAGGCTATACTCCCGCGGAGCTGCGCTACAGACCCCCGACTCTATACACGGGTGAGCACGACGCACGACCCGCACCGAGGAACAGCACCTGGACAAGCGGGCCATGGTACACTGCCGGTACCAGCCCATACCAAGAAGCGGGAGGAGACTCGCCTAGGAGGCCTCTCCCCCAACGCTCGCCGATGTATCCACAGTCAGCGTCATACATTGGCACGCCTATGGTACCCGACTTCACCCAAGAGAACCGGGCCCAGTATACAGAACTCCGCATGTGTCTGGAGACCATGTTGGTGGATGTATTGGATGAACGCCACAAATACGCCATCCTACTGCAGCACTTAAAGGTGCCCCGCGCACATAATATAGCGCTCGCCTACGCAACTTCCACCACCCCATACACAGCAGCGCTGGTAGCATTGGACCAGAGGTATGGGCGCATATGGGATTACGTGATCCAGGAGATCCGACACATCGACCGCTTACCCCCAGCAATAGACAATCGAGCACTGGACGACCTGTCCATCAGAGTGCAGTCCCTGGTAGGGATGTTGGGAGCGCAAAGAGAGAAGGGGAAGTATGAACTTTACGCCAACTCAAATGTGGAAAGGATCCTGGAGAAGCTGCCGCCCGCTCGTCAGGAGCGCTTTAGGCGGCAGAGGGACCACAGAGACCCGAATGGCCCCGAACCGAACCTCCTCGATCTAGCAGACTTCCTGGCGAGAGAAGTCAGCAGCCTACGGCTAGATACATTCGGACGGAGCACCCCTGGCTCCAGAGAAGGAACCAGACGACTAAATGATGGAAGAAGATCGGTGACTGTGATGCACCAATCGGAGTCAGTACCGAGCAGCAGGAGCCACAGTACCCCCTCCAGAACGGAGAAGTGGAAGATAGTGTGCCCCTACTGTGAGAAAGAACACTGGCTAGCGCAATGTGACTCCTTCCCCAAGCTGAACGCGGAGGAAGCAGGTCAATGGATAAAGTCCAACAAGCGCTGTTTTCGCTGTGCGCGCTCACACATGGCAGCCGAATGCCGCTTAAAGAAAAGGTGCACCAAGTGCGATGGAGCCCATCTGGACATACTTCACGACAGTAACAGACGGCGCCCTTCACCTGCACCATCCAGCCGCAAAGCGAGCGTCATGTACATCGATCCCGCCAGCAGCAGTGGAGCCCGAGTACTCCTAAAAGTAGTGCGTGTGACACTAAGCTACCAGAATAAAGTCCTGGACACTTACGCCGCCCTCGATGACGGGTCAGAGAAGACCCTGCTGCTCGCCTCCGCTGCGGCCCAGCTAGGGCTGCGGGGAAGCGAAACCCAAATGACAATTCGGACAATAAGACGAGATTTGAAGACGATAAAGGGCGAGAATGTCTCATTCTCTATCGCAGCAAGCGGCCAGCCTGAGCGACGGTACCAGATTGCAGACGCTTTCACCAGCCAAGAAATAGGACTGTCGCGGTACACATACCCCGTCGCCAAGCTGATGGAGAAATATGCACATCTGCGCAAGTTACCGATCCCGCTCATAGACAATGCTATGCCGACCCTGTTGATAGGCTCCGACCATGCAGACCTCATTGTCCCGATAGACCGGGTTCATACCGGACCCCGAGGCTGTCCTGCAGCAGTCGAGACCCGTTTGGGATGGACTCTCCAAGGCCCGCTCGCCAAATCTCTCAACCGAAGTACAGCCACTAGATGTCTCCACTCCCGAGTCACAGAGGGAGAAACCGCACTCCTGCAACACGTAGAGCGGCTATGGAGCTTGGAACAAATGCCCTTTAAGAATGGAAAGAAAGACATTCGCTCTAAAGATGACATTTACGCAATTCACCTCCTCGAGACAGGGACCAAGAGAGTCCCGGTCAACGGCGTGTTGAGATACGCCACGCCACTCCTGCGGCGAGAAGGAATGCCTACTTTCCACGCCAAGACAGACGCCACAGAACGGTACCTGCTGAACACGGAGCGGCGCTTAGCCAAGAACCCCGCCCAAGAGAGTGTATACCGCGCTGAGATTGAGAAGCTCATCACAGCGGGACACGTCACAAAGATGGACATTAAAGAGGCTGACCAGACCACTGAATCGTGGTACGTGCCTCACCACAAGGTCCATCACAACGGTAAAGACCGCATAGTATTTAACTGCAGCTACCAGATCGGATCCCAAAATCTGAATAAAGAGTTACTGCCCGGTCCCACACTCGGCCCCTCCCTACTCGGCGTTCTACTCCGCTTCCGCCAGGAAAAGGTGGCCATCAGCGGGGACATTAAAGGAATGTTCCTGCAGGTGAGATTAGTAGAGGCGGACAAGCCCCTGTTACGGTTCCTATGGAGAGAGAAGCCAGGAGATGAGCACCCAGCCATCTACCAATGGGAAGTCCTCCCCTTCGGAACGACGTGCAGCCCCTGCTGTGCGACATTTGCACTACAGAAACATGTAGCAGAGGACCCAGCAGCGGACGAAGAGGTCCGACACAGCGTAAAGAACAGCTTCTACGTAGACAACTGTCTACAAAGCCTTTCAACCCAGGAAGAAGCCGAGGCTCTCCTGATTAAACTCCGCGCCTCATTGATCAAAGGCGGCCAGCAGCGATCCGCAAGTACTGCGCAGCCTCTCCTCCGAGGACAAGGCAGCCAGCAGCGAGACCTGGATGGCTACAATCCCGGGAGAAGCCCAGGAGATGACCCTGGGATTGGTGTGGCGATTCAAAACAGATTCGCTTCACTACAGACACAAGCCCCTGACTACGGAGCAGGGAAGGCCGGCGGCGGCGCCGACCACCAGACGGAGTGTGTACACAACACTCTCCCGACAATATGACCCGCTAGGATGTATTCTACCGTACACCACCAGGGCAAAAATGATTGTACGAGCATTGTGGGACAAGGACCAGGGCTGGGACGACCCCATTCCCGCACACCTTGCATCCACCTGGAGAGAGTGGGAGATGGAGCTCCACTCACTCCCAGGCGTTAATATGCGCCGAAGCTACTTCCCACCCACGGTGAGGCCAGAGACATGTAAAATGGACTTGCACGTCTTCAGTGACGCCTCAGAGGTCGCATACGGATCAGTAGCCTACTTGCGGGCCCAAGACCAAGGGGGAGAGATCTACACAGCATTTGTCCTCGCCCGCTCGAGAGTAGCCCCACGCAAGCAACAATCTATCCCACGTCTAGAGCTCTGCGCAGCCCTAGCCGGAGCGCACCTAGCCACGCTCATCCAACGTGAGCTCACCATACCGGTGTCTAGAACAATCCTGTGGTCAGATTCCACGACGGTACTCGCCTGGATCAAATCGGACTCATGCAAGTACAAAGTCTTCGTGGGAGTCAGAGTCACCGAGATTCAAGACTTAACCGAAGAGTTAACCGGAGAAACAGAGTGGCGCTACGTTGATACAAAACAGAACCCAGCTGACGTCATCACCCGGGGGATGCCCCTGGATGACCTCACCCGTCGCAATGTCTACAGTGACGGCCCCGCATTCCTAAGACTCCCGGAAGGACAGTGGCCCATGCCTATCCCGAGGGAAGCCAGTCCAGAGGAGGTGGAAATTAAGAAGTCTGTGTTCTGTGGATTGAGCACCGTAGCCTCCACCGACCCTAACATAAACGATTGCACGTCCATAGAGAGTGCACAACAAAGAACATTCCTGCGGTACCACCCGGAGTGCAAGTCCCCCGCTGATATGTCAGCAGCTAACTACGAGGAAGCAGAATTGCTTCTACTGCAGCGAGCCCAGAGAGACTCGTTCCCCGATTAATTGGCCTGTCTACAGGGAGGAAAGCCCGTCCCATCCGACAGCAGATTAATTCATCTGGCCCCCGAGAGCGACGCTCACACCCTCATCAGAGTGGGTGGTCGCCTACGCAGAGCCCCCAATCTACCGGATGACATTAAATACCCGATCGTATTGAACAGCCGACACAAGGTCACAGAGCTGATGATAAAGAAATACGATGAGGATGTACATCACGCAGAAGTCCTAATGACAGTCCTCACGGAGATTGAGGGAGTACTTAACTCGAAGCCCCTCGGATATGTCTCCAGTGATGTGGCGGATATCGACCCAGTTACCCCCAACACACTCCTGATGGGGCGGCTAGATCCCACATTACCCCAGACAATGTACCGGCCTGAAGAAGCGAACGGCCGACGAATGTGGAGGTACAGCCAAGTATTAGCCGACAAGTTTTGGAACAGTTTCCTACTGCACTACCTACCGTCTCTACAGACCCGCCAGAAGTGGGTAAAGGAGAGAGACAATTTGACAGAAGGAACAGTCGTCATGATTATTGATCAATCACTGCCCAGAGCTATGTGGCCGGCCGGCCGCGTAAGCAAAGTGATCACCGGTGCCGACGGCAAGGTCCGAGCAGCTGAAGTGCTCGTCCAGGGTCGCACTTACACCCGTCCCGTGGCAAGGCTCATAGAACTGCCTCGACTCCCAGACACAATCGATGATGACCATGACCCTACAACCCTATGACTTTGTGAAGTTGACTGACCCCTACAGCAAACCCTTATGTGTAAATAGACAACGCGATTAATCTGTCTCTGTTTAACTGATTAGGTCTGGGACCTATTCAGGGGGTGGCTGTTGTGAAGGGCCAGATTAAACCGAATATATATATTTATTTATATATATATATTTAATTGTATTTGTATATTCTCTAATATTCCCTGATATCCCTTGTATATTCCTTGTACAATATGCATTGAATATCCATTCTAGCCTACTGAACATCCCATAATAGTCTCCATTCTACTATTGGTCGAGACCTTGGTGCCAGGCTGCCATACCCCTCAGACCCAGTTCAAACGTACCGCTCGACATGTACGAACAAGTCCTAGTTCCGCGTAGGAATTTGGCTACCGCACCACTAATGGGACTATTTGTTCATAGTGCGTATATATACTGCGCTACTAAAGTAGGACTTTCTTTTCAGTCCAGTTTCTTACCCTCCAATAGAGTCACAGACGTAAAGCCTCCCCGCAATGCCACGTGTGGGAGTAAGGCCAAGTTCGCCTACCATCGGTATTGAGACATCGTGTATATTAATATTTGAATAGTCATATTTGGCACTATATCGTCGAGTTGGACGTAGTCTATTAAGCTAATAATAGTCTGTTAATATATAGTGCTTCGTGCGGTGAGAATACTACCGTAGTCAGTACCCCATCGTTTCGGGCAGAGAACTGGCTGCTTACCCAGGGTGGTTGACCCTATGTGAAGCTGCACCCGAGGAGCCCCAGAGCCGACGAGCGAGTGGACCTGTATACCGGATTATTCTACCGACGACAGCCCGCCTTCCCAGGCACGGATTATGCTTTGGATACTTTGATTATTCTATGGATAAAGACCCCCGACACTACCGTGTGTTGGAACCCCCCCCCCTGGAGAGGACACAAGGTGAGGAGACGCTCTGCAAGACGAGGTTTCTCCACATCTCTCCCCCGTGGACCGGAGAGAGCCGGCCCACAAAGAGTCCACCTGCTTTCATCTGTGGTCCAAGGATCGCCGGCGCATTGAACGGCACTACAGTGGGTTCTCCTGGGATACCCTTGGCCGGACGAGGCAGCTGGATTCTACCCCCCCCCCCCCTCCTACTCCTGTCGGCTTACAAGCGACCGGATTAACCCCCTCTAGTGTATCCAGCCTATAATCATTAAAGTATCATTGCTGTTATTCCTTAACTATTCCAGGTCGTATATTTACCACCTGCGCCTTCAGAGATTGGACATTATCTATTGATATACCGACGAATACTCCTTGCCATAAAAGTGCATACTATTTCAATTCATAAATGTAATTAAGTGATTAAGTGTTTAGTCTACACACCATCGCTGTGTAGGCAATAAAGACTTGTTTCTAATTCGTACATTTGTGTTGGATCCGTTTCATCTACGTGAGAGTGTTCATGGTAATATATTTATGCCGTGTACTGGGTGGCCGAATATTAAGTACAAAGGTAGTGGTAGTAAGTATCATATCTAGTAATACAGTCAGGGAATTGTACCCCTCAGTTACAGCTGTGCTTAACCTAAAACACATTTAGCAATTCTACTTCTCAGTGATTAGAGTACTGTAAGTGAAGTACGCAGAGAATGTGCAAATATACAATAAATTCACCAAACACTACACAAGACCAATGCTGTAGACTGATGAAAATATAATTTATTTATCTACATATACCCAAATCAATGATGCAGACTGATGAAAAAAATTACATTTTCTCTCCATATACCCAAATCAATGATGCAGACTGATGAAAATATAAATGTTCTCTCCATATAACCAAATCAGTCAACATTTCAACATGGAGAATCACAACAATACATGTCCCAGTTTTCATGCTACTATGTGCATAACACTGTAAGCTCAGCAAATATCAGACAAACATAAAATACTGTATCCAGTACAGGTTAAAATTACAGTAATACAATTTCTTTTTGAAAAAATCTAAACAGAAAATACTAGACATTATCTCTTTGCCTAGCTGGATCTGGCAAGATAATTTTTTGTTGTGATTCTCCATGTTGACATGTTGACTGATTTGGGAAAATGGGAGAAAATTTATATTTTCATCAGTCTGCATCATTGGTTGTCTTGTGTAGTGTTTGGTGAATGTATTGTATATTTTCACGTTCTCTGTGTACAGTACTTCACTCTCCTTCCATTTTGGTTGAAGACAGGTGAACTCACCTGCTGCATTTTTATAGTGCTTAAACCTGATTGTGTATCTACAATTAAGCAATGGTGTGTTTGTGCATCTGATGGCTGTGTTAACCAATTGGCTCATATGTGTGGTAATTTGACATTCTGTGTCTAATGTAATGCAAGTGTGTTTAGTGTTTTGCAAATCACTGTGTGTATTGTTTTGCAAAAAGTGAGGCTGACATTGTAGGGGTGCAAATCTGGGCCTATATTTTGCTCCTTGAGTGTAAGGTTTTGATAATTGTGTAATACTTTTGATTTGAGTGTTTATGCAATTGAAGAAAACTGTAAAGACTAGAGATGAACTGTTTATTTATTTTGTACATAGGCTGTGCATATGTTTGTTTGTTTGTTTATTTGCTTATGTGTATGATTCTTAACTGTGTTTTTATTTTGTTATTGGTGTATATGTGTATGTATGTACAGTATATATATATGTGTATATATGTATATTTGTAATCATGTAAGGGCTTCTTGGACCAGATCAATGTTTAATCTGGCTAAATAAATAAATAAGAAACTGATGATTTGGTCCTGTTAACTTTGAATTTTCTATGGGGACTGCCCAGATCCCTCTCATGGACCTGGACCTCACTTTGAGAACCTCTAATGATTCTAGTTATTCAGTATTCATCTCTAATTACTCTAAAATTGCGTATTTCTGTGCTTAAAAAAAAAAAAAAAAAAAAACCCAATGTTTTCTAACCCTAAAAACGCCCCTGGTGTGCGCGAGTGTGTTTGTGTGTGAGAGAGAGAGAGAGAGAGAGAGAGAGAGAGAGAGAGAGAGAGAGAGAGAGAGAGAGAGAGAGAGAGAGAGAGAGAGAGAGAGAGAGAGAGAGAGAGAGAATGTGTGTGTTGGTTTGCGGGAAATTCGTTTTCTGAAGCCTATATATTTTTTTCACTGTTTGAGTTCTTGAATGGGAATGTATGCACCCCGCTGTTGCCATATGCCCCCCATTAGATTGGTTCTGGCGCAGACTCTGGTCTGACAGCAGTGGAGGCAATACAATATTATGTATGAACCAATGTGTACCTTGCATTCATGCAAATACTTGAATCCTTTTCATGTCATGGGGCAACTTGATAATTGAGTGAGAAAACACTTGTTTAAAATACTTTTTATTTGATTTGTAACAGTTGTATAAATGTAAATAAGCACAGCACTGGTGGCAGTACAATATTTGAAACGATGCATGTACCTTTCACTCACATGCAAATACTTGAATTAATATGAATGAATAATTTCATGCCATGGCCCATGGGGCAACTTGATAGAGTGATACAATTAATTGATTTTATTATATTAATTAACACTATGATCGCCGTGAACGAGTTTACACGTCATTCCTAGCCATGCTCATTCTGCCGAAGACGCCGTAACTCGTCTTTGATGTCAATATTTCAAAAATCTGTCATCGAAATCATATTTCCTTTCCGGAGCCCTGAGACACACTGCAACGCTCCACTGAACTCTCTAGCGGTTCAAGAGCGCCATCTGGTGGCCGATCGGCAGATCGCCAACCGGAAATTAACCTTTGAACCGGTAGTGCTCATCCATATGTGGTCCGGGCACTCGCTATCGTTAGAGAGACTCCGTCTTGATACAGTGAACATCGATCGGTGCAAATAACTCGAAAAAACAACATGATTTGGACGTATATACTATTATACAACCTGGAAATGGATCGGGCATTTCTACATCCCATAATAGAAAAAATTCTGTTCCACGCTCATCTGCCAGCGGCGCGAGGAAGCCACGGTAAGATTCAGCATTATATTCTAATGTGTTCGATATAAACTGCTATGATGAACATATGACCCACTCTGGATGAATCATCTAACGCTGCCCACGGAATTATAAACGATCCCCCGCCCATCCGGTCATCATCAGATGATACGTAGAAACTTCTAGAAGCACATCCAGTTGAAATTTGTTATCTCGCACAGATTCCTACCAAACTGTATTTGATCATCAATATAATGCATTTAGGGCTATAAATCACGTTCTGAAGAAAGCTGCAGAAAACGATAAAAACATACTTATACTTTAGACCATATTTTAGTATGAATATGTGAATGAAAAAGTTTAACGTTGCTACACCCTGAACAATACATATAGGACATTGAATGGGCCATAATAATGGCAATTTAGCAATAGAATTTAAAAAGTTATAGCCCTGCAAAGAAGGGCAACTTCTCCATAGACAAATAGAGCTGGCGAGGGATGGTAAATTATGAATTTAACCCATGGCGATTAAAGTGTTAAATGTATTGAGTGATAAAACACTTTAAAATACTTGTACAGCACTACAATGGCTAACATGTTTTAGGTTGGTTAGACAGCCCTTGGGTGAACAATTATTGTTGTAATTAGGAATCTCTTTTGTAATGTCTATCAATATAATACAATTTTTATTTCTGTTTTAATTTAATTTATTCTATTTTATCTCTATTGTCTTGTCATTATTGCAATACGTTTCTGTCCTGTGATGTCTTATGTATTATTATTATTATTATTATTATTAATAATTATTATTATTATTATTATTATTATTATTATTATTATTATTATTATTATTATTATTGTGTTGTTGTGTCTTTCACGTGAAAAAAAAGATACTTGTACAGCAGTGGTGCCAATAAAATATTTTCTATGAACCCCAATGGCTGAAGAGTTGTCTGATCTGCTATTGGTAAAATAATGTAACCTAATATACCTTTATACCTTACCTGCTACACTTAGGCTACCTGTCTAGATAAACCCAACTTCCTTTATACTTACCGGTCATACGTAGCTATAATAATAATTTAAAAAAATGCAAAATTTACTTCGTTTTTCTTAATTTTTTTATTTTATTCCCCCCCCCCCATACTAGCTCATGCCCCCCCTGTGCCCCCCTGCTAAAAAAAATCCTAGAATCGCCACTGCCGACCGCCTATCCAGGATAGACTGGAGAAAGGACAGAACCGAGTCCCCTCACACCACTCTCGAACCATACGCCACTTCCCTGCGTAAACCGCGGTAGAGGACGGAGCGCGCGCGTTAACCACAGTAGAGTTAAGACGCATCCCCTCCAGATTCACCCTTTCAGTAGCCAAGCCATTAGAGGCTGCCCCAGAACAGGAGGCAGAAACAGTGTTCTGCGTGCCTGAGAGAGGGCCCGCGGTGACCATGGAACTGAGCTGAATCAGGGCCGGGAACCACACAGCTGTGCCCCGGTCCGGCGCGACCAGGATCAAAGTCCTGCGCTCCTGACGTACCCGCCCCAACAGCTTAACTATCAGGTGTATGGGGGGGAACGCGTATAGAATCCCGGGCGGCCACGGACCGAATCGGCCGCCGCCCGGTGGAGACGGGGGGAGCGTACTCCTCCCTGTCTGTTGATATACGACGCCGACGTCGTGCTGTCCGTCCTGATCAGAACATGCTCGCCCATCACATGATGGTCGAGCTGTCCGAGGACTAGATGCACTGCCTCCAATTCCAACACATTGATATGTAGTGCAGACCGGGCAGCATGGTCCTTGCCAGCTGCCCCCTACTGCGTCGGGCCGACACGTCCCCCCCCATCCCGCGAGGGAGGCGTCGGTGAAGACCGTGACGTGTGACAGCCTGCTGCCCATGGAGACCCCGCTGGTGAGGGCCCCAGGCCCCCCCCAGAGGGCGAGGTCCCCCAGTACTAACATGGGAACCTTCAGCTCCTTCCACTTGACTCTCACAGGGTCTATTTTCATACGGAAAAACCCACCTCTGTATCCTCCTCACGAAGAGGAGGCCAAGAGGGACCACAGCTTGAGCAGATGCCATAATACCGAGCAGGCGCATCACGGACAGCGTCGTAACCGTCTTGCCAGGACGGAACCTCCCGAGCGCGCCGAGAATATCCTCTCGCCGCCACTCTGAGAGGGATGCCCACATAGACCTTGAGCTTAGAATTAAGCCCAAGTACTCCACCCGTTGACTGGGAAGAGGAGTAGCTGCTTTACACTGGCTTCCTGTAACATTTAGAATTGACTTTAAGGTCCTTCTCCTTACATACAAAGCTCTAAATGGACAGGGACCTAGCTACATCACCAACACTCTAATAAATTACTGGCCAGCAAGAACACTGCGGTCATCAACTGCTGGACTACTAGAGGCTCCCAGAAACAGTCAAAAAAGGATCGGTAATGCAGCCTTCATCAACTATGCCCCAAAACTATGGAATAAACTACCCCAAAACATCAGAGAAGCCAACTAACTAGACATCTTTAAAAGACAGCTTAAAACCTACTTCTTTGCTCAGGCATTTAAATGAAAATTCCTATCAAATGTGTCGGTTCTATGCACATTTTCTGGATCTGTACAAGAATAATTCGGAAACACGATAACCGTATGGAGATAGCTATGGACAGGCTGGAAGCCTTCCACATGGAACTTGTAAAGAGACTCCAGATATGGTGAGTCCCTACACACCGTAGCCCTGTAGTGATATTACTACCACCCAAATTACGCGTGCCTGACTGACCACCGCCGGACGTCCGGCCGGGGGAGGCACTAACGTAATACCCGGCCTGGCGAGGGCGGGGATGGGGGAACCCGTGCTGCGACCTCCTAGGCCTAAGGTTCCCCCTCTGACAAATTTTTTTAGATACAGGGAACCCTGCTCCATCGACAGATACAACACCAGGCTCACCAAACACAGATGCAGGACGTGTGGCGTGGGAGCCTCCTGACAGCACAGCATTCTCATAGACAGACCCAGGCCTAGCTAGCAACTGGGTGTCAGCCCCTGTCTCCATGAGAAGCGATATGTGGGGCTGCTTGCGCTTCACTGGAAGAACGCGGCCTGCAGCCAAAGGGGACAAATCAGAGCCTTGAGTCCCATAGTGTAGCGGGGGGGAGTAACCGGAGAGCGTGCTAGACACAGCTAGATGGCAACGGTTTTTCAGGGTGTGCCCATCTAATATAGCCGATCCCTCGGCCGCCGAGGCTGTCGGCACCGTGACCACCTGTTCTCTTTGTGTCCAGGTTATCTCAGGCGGGGGACACATGGCCGCTGGCCGGGGGCCTTGCCACAGCCGCTGGCGAGGCCGTGCTCTCACCTCTGGCTGCGTGGTGTGGGGCGGCATGGAGCCCAGGTCAAATACCGCCCGCGCCTCCGTGGACAGACCAAATGTCCATCCGCGGAGAGGGGAGCCCTGAGGAGGAGAACCCTGCTCTCCTCCTCAAGGGGAGATTGCTCCAACCAAAGATGCCTGTGAACAAGCGTTGACAGCATCCTAGCCCTCCCTGCGGTTATAGCTTGCGGCTGGGTCAAAAGCTGAATAACCTCAAAACCTTGCGCGATGGTTTTGACGTCGGCTGGCCCTAAGGCCCCACCACCCGACACCATTTTCGACAGAAAAGCAGCCAATTGAGCAATGTTATTAGTTGCTGCTAATTCTACAGTGCGGTGGTATAAGCTTCCTGCCGGGCCGACTCGCCTCTTGGCGTCGGCCGGGCGGGATACCGTTCTACCATGTCAGGGCAAAGGACCGATGCCAGCTGCTTCTCTAAGCACGGAACACCAGTGGCGGCTGCTGACCAAAGTCTAATAATAGTGAAGCACTGCTTCACTAGTAGTCATACAATAACCTCCACTGCGGCACACCTGTGCATCCGTGCAAGGGATAAATGAATGAATGAACGAAAACTCCATTAACAGATTGCAGACTTACCACGGCACAATACACACAATTGTTAAGAGGATGCAGATCAGAGAAAAACGTTTGTCTTGTCTACATCAGGGTCCCCCATTTTCAATTCATAGATTCATAAATGCACACCTGTCCTGAGCCCTGTCGTCAGGCCATCCACCCGTATAAGGGGTAAATAAGCCCCAGCCAAACCCCCAACATTAGACACCGATTGACCGTCAGTAATGAAATGGTTAAGCGGAGGGAAACTGGAGACAGTCCCGGCGGGATACATGGAACGGAGCCCCAAAATATTAGCATTAGCAGTAGCTGCGCGCGCCAGGATAATTGGAAAACATTCAACGAGTCATGTTGACCACATCCAATACCCAGCCCCCCCGCGCCAACACATCGCCCGGTCGTCTCACGACACAACGAGTAGTATTGAATATGCTAGTACCAACGCCTGTCGTTGTCGGTCCTACCTGAGCGCGGCATGGCTCGACTGCCAAACGCCGCGCGTAGTCCATCGGTCCACTGCCAAGAGACGAGGAAAGTTCAGAATAGGACCGACATTCCGTCCGGACGTGCCGAGAAGGGTCCGGGGGCTGGCGTACTTCTGGCGAAAGTCCAACATTGCGTAATTTCTCTCTTTGCTTCATAACAACGTTCCACCTTGTTGAAGTGCATATAGCAGCTCCACGGATGGAAAGAAAACAGGAAGGGTGTGGACGTGACCACTTCCGGTGTCTTGTAGAGGCACGCACGGGAGTAAGCATGGTCACGTACAAGTGAGGTGCATGTAAAAATGTTCCACGGGCACAGTAGGTGCTGGAGAGATGATATCTCATAATGGCAGAGCGAGACGCGATTGTTTTTATTGTTAATTGTTGCTTTTTATTCCTTTATGCTGTAGAGCAAACCGAGAGTAAGATTTCCATTGTACTTTTTGCATAATGGTAAATAATAGGGATGTCCGATATTATCGGCCGACCGATATTATCGGCCGATATCGGCAGTAAAATGTGATATCGGTATCGGTTTAAAAACTAAAAAAAACAATAACAATATTTGTTATATAAATATCCAGTGAAATTATTAGTTACCTGAAATTATTCAGTTTTTTGGACGGGGAAACCCTGCATATATCGGTATCGGTTGATATCGGTTGATATCGGTATCGGAAATTAAGAGTTGGACAATATCGGAATATCGGTATCGGTAAAAAAGCCAATATCGAGCATCCCTAGTAAATAATGAATAATGAATCTGAATCTGAGTTGTGACTTTTCTGCAGTTCACAAGAATCCTCCCTCTTGAAATGAGCCATTCAGAATTGCAGCCACAGTCGCCGTAGTAAGACTTGTATGCATGTGTCTGTGTGTGTGAAGAGATCTTGGTCAAATGTGCAGGTAAGATGGAGGCTCGCTCATTAATGTTCTCTTTTCTACTTAAAGTTGAACCTAAAGTATGTTTCTGATAACATTGTGTGACATCCTCCGGCACGACGCAAAACACAAGCAGATTTCTTGAAATGATTTTAATGAAGATGCTCCATCCAACCTCATCCAAACCGTAAAATCTGCATGAAATACAAATGCATACAAAAGATACCATTAATATTACAAGTTCATTAAAACCCATGGTCGGAACGTCACTGTAACATATACCACAATTATTACCTACAACAATCAATACCTTATTGGCTGCGTGCCAGTATATGAGAACATTGATGCGTTATGGAAGTATGTCTTCTGTCCGTTTCTTGGAAGATTGTCTTGTTACGTTGACTTGATGGATTGTTCTTTGCTTATTAGAACGCCAGGTAAGTCCATTACCATTCAAGTTCACGGTTTCAACTCAAGAGAGCGAGAGGGCGGAAACACGTCACCGGATACGGATACCAGGTGTGTCAACTCTCGTGAGATGTGGTAATTGCGCAAACAAAATAGAAAAATAGTGCGCCACTAATATCTTATATAAAACAAATAAGAAATACAGTGAAAAGCGATAGAGTGTATTATTACTATTATACAAAAATAAGCATATAAATTGTAACACATTGTAATGCTATAATTGCTATGCTGTTGCTGGATCTTGGGTCATATTTGATCTGCAACATTGAGGCTAAAGGTTTTATCTGAAATTAATTTGACGGCACAGACTTGTGCATCACTGTTTGTGCACCACTGTTTGTGCACCTCTGTTTGTGCACCTCTGTTTGTGCACCTCTGTTTGTGCACCACTGCCCTCGTTAGGCAGAGACACAGCCCGTTGAGGACAGAACAGAGGGGTGTCGTATATTTCTAAATGAAAACATGAATAAATGCAAGTGAAATGTATAAGGAAAATGATTTGAAAAACAAAATGCTACTTGATAGAAAGGTTATTTAGAACACCATGTGAAGGTATTCCTGAGACCCTAGGGTAGAGGCGGTTGACTCCCCAGAAAACAGATGGCTGACCTTAAAGACAATAAAACTGACCCCTACCCTAAGTAAGGACTTTCAAGTTACGACATGGCAGAATGGTTAGGGGACAGAGTAAAAGGAGTGGTAAAAAGAGCCTCTCAGATAGACGAGTCAGCAGCACTCAAGTAAGGCCAAATGTTCAAAATGCATCAAGGATATAAAGAAAACTAATAAGGTTACATGTAGGCATAAACTCTTAGAAACTATTAGAATAACTTAGTCACAATGAAGAATAAGTATTGGTCAAATGTTCATCAGGAAAATAAAGTGTTCTATTAAAGGACGGGGAGATATGGTTTGTTGTCTGGACACTGTCTGAAAAAGTGAGTCACTGGCTAGACAATAAAGAATTATCTTAGTATTCTAAAATGCAATCACAGAATGGTAAATAGTTTGTAGATGGAAATAGCTCATGTTTTATTATTTATGCATCAAAAGCCAGTCTGTCTCCCCATAGACTGTGAAAACCGTTGTCACCAGAACCAACTGGTTGTGTCAGCAGAGGAAAATTGTGTAACATGTGGTCACAGGACACCCTCAGACAAGTTCTGCTGGAATGTGACAGGAATAGGCAGGGTCTCCCCGTCCCTCTCGCTCTCTGTCTCCCCCTCCCTCTCTCTCGCCCCCGCTCTCTCTCTCCTCTGATAAAAAGGGCGAATGGCGACTCATGAGAGACAGGACTCACACCAAAAGGGGACCTGGAGAGACAGACAGACCTGGAGCGTCACACACACCCGGTGACACTCAGAGGAGACGGAGAAGGATCCCTGCAGAGCCAAGCCGTGACACAGAGGGACTGAGACCCGATGACAGACGAAATCGCTTCGCATCAGGAGAAGCGCTGACACACCAGAAAGGACCTGAAGACCCAGAGACATGGGGACAGACGATGACAGAGATCGCATCGCAACTGGAGCGCTGAGAACCTCCACCGACGGAGAGAGGATCACCAACCGGAGCTTGAGAGCCGAGCCGGAGACTCAGAGCCACTAACACCCAATGACAGAAGATCGCTTCGCAGCAGGAGATCCTGCCACGGAGAGAGATGAAATCAAGCGCTCCTTGCTTGAGCGCTGAGACTGAGGAGACCAGGTTGTCTTGACAACCAGACCAGCGAACCACAAGAGAGGACTCGGTGTTGGCCATGGACAACCTAAGACAGCGAACAGCACCGAGAGACGACAACAGCCAAATGAAAGAGACGATGTACTGTTTTAATTCCTAAAGCTGTTTTATTAATAAACACCGCCGCCCGTTGATTTTGACCATATCGTCAGTCTCCTCTTACTTGAAACCGAACATCTGAAAATACCTAAAACCATGCAGAGGAAAGGGTGAAATAGAACACTATACGATCAATGAACTTAGATAAGAGATACATGAATTAAAGAAGATACACTTCAATTGGTGCCATGACCCGTCCTGCATTGGACCAGAACCGGTTGAACCACAGAGAGGTTCTCTCCCCATCATCGAAGCCCTCTGCGACTGAATGATCGTCCACTTCAGCCACGGCCAGCGGGACTAGGTAAGTAGTGATGATGGTGTTTAAGATTAGTAATGGTCGAAGCAGGCTCGCATTTTGGGGTTGCTATTGCATTAGGTAGAAATGAGTTGTAAATGGACCAGGATAATGTTGGTGTTGGAGGGGTACCGGGGTCCAGGTTTCACAACCTGGCTCTGGTCTCAGCCACACACCGGCGCTGCACTTAGAGATGTTCAGTTAGGATGCCTATAATTGGTACAAAGCCAAGTGAGGAGAGGAAATAGATGTCTGTATTTAGTTATATCAGTTTAGGGGATAGGCTTGGGATTAGGTAAATTATTTGAGGGTACCGGCGTAGGAGCAGTAGAACGGAGATTAGTCACAGATAGCGGGAAGTGGGACTGTGCGTGACGTAGTGGTTCATAAGAAGGGTAAAGAGGAGTAGTCAGATCTTAAAGAGTAGTAAAGAGATAAACCGTGGTGTAGCACAGGGCGGCCTGGTTCCACGAAGAGAAAAGAGAACAGGAAACGGAGTGTAGAGTAGTATAGGATAACCGTGGTGAAGTTCAGGGATAGCCTGGTTCCGCGAAGAGAAATAGAGAACAGGGAGGTAATTGGTTGCTTTTTTTCCGCGCCATCATTCGCGGACTTCACTCTTAGAATCGGCACGTATAACAGACGAGTTTAGAAAGACGTTTTCATACAGATCTGTTGTAGTGTGACCCGACGGAATCTGCTTAAAAGATTCGCCTTTGGTACGGATTTTTGAGAAGGTATTTGGTCGATTTGGGGGTGAGACAGGTAAAAGCTCCCCAAACGGCGCTGGATATGAAGATTGAGAGGCTGAGAAGAGGAATGATGGGGGGGGGGGAAAGTAACCTTTGGAGATAATGCACTTGTGGGAGAAATGCGTGGGGTAACTGCACAGGGGATTAGAACAATAGGAAGAATATTGTGTGAAATGAAGCAAGGAAATGCGTTTGGAAGGAATGTGTGCATAAATGAATGGTGTGCTTATGAATGAGACATTAATTTGTTAAGTATATGTGTTTGAATGGATGGATGTTAGGAGCTCTGAGTAAATGTCAAGGTATTTTTTGTATTATTATGAACCAGCTGGTGGCCAAGGCTGCAACGGAGAAACCACACCCCTGTCCTGCCAGCATTAGCTGAGCGCGACGCGACTAACGTGTGGACGCTGTGTTGCGTTGTCGAGTGAATTGAATGAATGGCATGTGTGATGGGACCTAGGAGGTGTGGAATGTTCGTTGAAATTTTTCATAACGGTGGTGTGGAAGTCTAAAATTAATGTAGTAAAGATCAAAGAAAACGGGGATTTTAGAGCCGATGACGTCACTGGAAGCGTCGGAGCTTGGGGTGCGTTTGATACTGTGTATTTCGGTCGGCGGGGCCAAGCGGGCGAACGTGCTAGAATAGGGGAAATAAAATATGTTCTGTGAACGGGGGCTAAATAGGATTAAAGTTGTGTTACGGGGTGTAGCTGGGGTTGTGTAAACGTCGCGATGTGTTGTGCCGCTCGAGTCAACAGGACTGGGCCGTTTAGGAGGAGTGATGTTGGATGCTAAGCTAAGCAGGAGCTAGCGGCACTGAGCTAACGAAGCTAAGATGCTAAGCTACCTGTGCTAAATAGCATGATTGAACTCTCGGGGAATCTCGCGTGTTGCTACTCTTTGCTAGTGCGGGATCTTAGAGAGGCGATGGACAGGTACTTCCGGTGTAGAGGGTTCTGGGAATTGTAGTTTTGTGGTTGAGGTAGAACGTCGAGTTGACGTCTTGGGGTGGTTTACGTAATGACGCACTTGCGGGGGAGGCGTGGCGCCTCCTACAGGAAGTGGTGAGTGCTGTAGTGCGTTGGTGGTGATGAGCGTACGTTCCAGTGGAGGGCGCTGTTGCCTCTTTTATAGTTTCACCTATACAGGTAAAACGAGGTGCAGTAGGCAGTAGAGAAGGGTTTGTGATTATTATAGGTTTTGAGTAAGCGACCATTTGTGGGGGTTTGTAAATTCTTTATGTTCGGTTTTTTCTGTTGTTGATGATGGGGGTGTTTACTGGTTTGATTATGAATCTGTATTTGTTATGGGCCAAGTATGGTTGAAGTGAGGGCAGCGGCGTTTTGTGATAGGATTGGCGTGAACGACCCCCCCCCCCTTTTTCCTCTGTCTCTTCCTCCCTCGTTCACGCTCTCTCCCTCCCTCCCTCCCTCCCTCCCTCCCTCCCTCCCTCCCTCCCTCCCTCTCTCCCCCCCCCCCCCCCGCCCCCCTCCGCTCCATCCCTGTCTCCCAGCGTAATTTTGTGGGATGACAGGTGCACGAAGGGAGTTTTGTTTAGGATAGATTGCCTGGTTGATTGATTGAGTGAAAATTTTTATTAACGGATTGTTTAATGGGTACAATACGGTACAGCTCAATACGCACAATTGTTAAGGGGATGCAGACCGGAGAAGGACTTTCGTCTTGTTTACATCAGGGTCCCCCGTTTTCAGTTCATCATGGGCGTGGAGTATTGGTTATATTAGAATAATGTTACTTGCTAAAATAGGATTACATAAGGATAAATAGAATATTCATGAATAATGTTACTTGCTAAAATAGGATTACATGGGGATAAATAGAATATTCATGGTCATTTTTTGGTCTGATTAAAGTTAAGGTTGATTTAGACGGATTTGGTAGTAGTTAATGTTGCATTGTGTGCCCCCCCCCCCCCCCCCCCTTCCTCCCCTTAGTCCCTGTATCCCTGTATCCCTCCTTCCTTTTTCTTTTCCCTTCGCCCCCCCTCTGTCTATCCTTGTATTTCGCCATCCCTGGATTGCGGCGTGTGTTGTGGGCATTTGGTTGTAGGTTTATTTGAACTACGTTGGTATTATGTATGTGAAGTAGGTACCGGATGGGCGTTGGACTGTCTGGGTGCAGGTGGTGGTAGGATAATTTGTAATATTCTTGGTGTGATAAAGCTTGGGGTGTTTCCGTTCAGGTTCGAAACTGAAGGGAGGACGCTTTGGGCTGTGAGTTGACGGTTCTTTGTATATTCAGAGAACTGGGTGGATATTGCGGTGGCATAGTGCGGGTGTCCATGAAATTATTAACGTGGCCAGCTGTACTATGTGTCGGTCAGGGTTTTAGTGATCTAAGTTGCTAAAAGTTTATTGTTTTCCCTGATTAGGTGGTTGGTAGCAGTAGCAACACTGATTAATTTTTATTAAGTGTTGTGGGGGGTAATGGTTGTGTGTAAGGATTAGGGAGGGGATTAGGCACCCCGAACCTCTAGTCCTTAACAGGCGGCAGTGGGCTCGCAAGAGTCTGGGCGCACGTTAAACACATACTATAGTGCTGGGGAGTTACTGAAGGCCCTCGTGCGTAACGAGGTATGAAATAACATACCACTGTGGTACCGTCTAGTCGGCCCTGATGTCGCATGTAAGGTAAATGTTGGCACTGGGTGGTACGTGGGCGACAGTCCACACCTAGGAGCAGGGCGGTGCACCGGAGGGGGCACAGCTCCTGCCGTGAACAGGCTAGGCTGGCGAAAACGGTCAATATTTCCATGCCCAGAGCAAGCGGGGTGGGGACAAGACCGTCGGTTTCTAAACTGAGTGGCTGATAGGTACTACGGACAGTCAGCCGCTTGGGGTCCTGACTTGATGACGGACTATGAGGTCGCTATCGACTGGGTCGTCAGCCGGTTGGGAGAGCGTTATGGCAGAGACCATAAATGCACCTGGCTCAATGTACAGTCAGGCCACAGTAACCTTACTAGCCGATACAGGGTTAGTAGGCGAGTTGTGCTTCTGTGATCAGTGTTTTTGAAAAGAAAATGCTGGGAAGCAGAGGGATGAGGGGTGTCAATTCAGAGGAATCTGGATTGTCTCTCCTAAGATTGGAAAGGGGCCCAGCCTTAAACTGCACCTGAAGGTAAAATAAGGGGACTTCTTCCGTTCATGTGAGGAGACCTTACCGCCGGAAGTGGAGACCTGCATCTCTGTTGGGGGAGAGGGGCCGGCGTCGGACAAGCAGTCCTAAGAAAGGAGCTGGTTGTACCGTCGTAGCGGACTGCCTAAACCTTACGGGGAGAGGTGCATCTAAGTAGGGGAAGGAGTGCATCCGAACGGGAGGAGGGTACTCTTAACTGGAAGGAGGTTAAAAGGGTCAAAGCGGAATGAAATTGATGTGATATGAGGAGTGTGTGAAGCAAAAGCGAATAATACATTTAGTCGATACGCTAATCGGGCATTTAAAAGTAAGAAATAAGGTTAGGATGAACAGATTCATCAAGCAAAGAGAGATAAGAATCAGATGAAGG
Source organism: Notolepis coatsorum (assembly GCF_963971535.1). Classification (NCBI taxonomy): domain Eukaryota; kingdom Metazoa; phylum Chordata; class Actinopteri; order Aulopiformes; family Paralepididae; genus Notolepis; species Notolepis coatsorum. Next base: position 235,287,389 of record NC_140165.1, on the reverse strand, counting down.
ACCAGGTTTACAAAGGATTATTAGACAATGGATAGGAAGGGGATTAATGATTATATTTCCCAGGAAATCAGGTGGAGAGAGCACACATGGGGATTGGAAAACTCCAGTGTTCCTGTTAAAGGAACGGACAAAAGACAAGATAAGCTGTATCGTTATTTTTTCAAGCAAATCACACTGTGTCTCTTTAAAATATTAGTATAGTGTTGCCCGACATTTCCAATGCGTAACGAAGAGTGGAAATAATAAGGGAAATGCCACTGTTTTAAGTCTGGATTTCTGCTTTCTTTCTATACAGATGCTCGGCCGGACAGGTGCTCTAAACGACTTCCACAACCATCTAGGGAAAACGGTTTTAAAGGCCTTGGTATAAGTATGAATGATAAGCCAGTTATCAATCCTTGTCTGCACAGTAAAAATTTGACAGTGTGAGTGTTTTAACTCAAGTAAGTAGAAAATAGTGTAAGACGGAGACATTTGTTTTTTCAAACGGTGATTACAAGAGAGTGTTGAAAGTGGAATGAATGACAGTAACATAGGAAGTTCACTTTAGTGGGACATTTGATAGGAACAACTGAAGCGTTAGATGCAATAACAATAGAATAACAACAACGACAATATGGAAGAGGGCCTTAGTGATCGGGCCATTGGGGGGAGTAGGCCGAGAGCCTCTGCAGACATTTCCCAGATAGACTATACCAGTGATGATCTGATTGATTTGAATATGGACTTCTCTCATGTGACCAGTACGACAGAAGGACTTGGAATGATGACTTTGATTCCAACACAGGGGAGTGAACCAGTGACAACGGTGTTACTCCAACCAGAACCGATTCAAGCTGGAGTGTCCATTGCAGGCGACTGCGGTTTAACCAAGGGGCAGAAAAAGAGACTGAGGTTACAGCAGTCCCACGAAGTCCACTCTGGCCGGATGGCTGGGACTGAGACCGACAGCAGGTATGGAATACACGAACAGTTTCTACAGCCCACCCGTTTCCCACATCCATCCTGCCCTCAGCACCAAAGCCAAGATGAGAGGCGGAGCCCAACGGTGGGACGGCAAGCCGCCCGTGCTGAGATGGGGGAAGAGGCAACATACTATAGACAACAGAGAGCGTTTGTGGCGGCGTTCGAACAACACGAGGCAGTTCATCGAGATCTGATGAAGACACAGCTGGAGATCGGTCAAGCCGCACACGAGACTCAGAGACTGGAACGGGAACTGGCGAGAAAGACTGTGCTATTAGAAGCGACAGCTGTTGAGATCATGCTTCGGGCGTCTGACCTAGGCCGCTGTGATCAAAGAATGCCCTGTGCTCTGTTGCCCGGACAGGGAACTGGGCCGCAACAGGGTGAACAGAACCGCAGGAGGGGTGAGTTTCCAGGCCCCTCCCAACAAGAGAAGGCCCGAGGAGAGGCAGCAGAAAAGGACAGGTATGCCCCTCTCTCCTCCAGGCAACAGGACATGCGACCAGAGGACAGGAGAGGGGTGGACCTGGAGAGGACGGTGGGAGGCCAGCCGAGAGACTGTGGGAGTCGTGGTAAACTGGGTGAACTGGAACCCCTGGGATGGCCGGCGTCGGCTGTGTGCTGGGGTTGTGGGGAGGTTGGCCATTTCGCTCGGTCATGTGACAAAGGGTGGAGGCCTCAGCAAACGTCCAGAAAGAAGCAAGAGTCCAAACAGGGTTGCTGGGAATGTGGAGAGTTGGGACATTGTCAGAGGGGGTGTCTGCATAGGTCATAGGTTAATTAAGAGCAAAGCGGAAATGCACAAACAAAGTCTTTTGGGTGCTCGGGAAAATAGAGTTATTGATAAGTTAAAATGGGAAGAAGGACTGATTGGAACAAAAAATAGAAAAAAAAATATATATAGAAGCGTTGGTACATTAGATTATGAGTGGAAGCGATTAAGATGGATGTGCAACTAACAGGGAGAGATGAAATGATTAGACAGGATGCATGAGCCAATCGTACTAACAGTTAATTAATGGACAAATCATGGGTTTTCCTTTTTGCTACAGTGTGTCTGATCAACTCTTGCTGTGGCAGTGAGGAAAACGTAAGGGAGAATGGTATGGTGGACGATTTTTGGTATCTCCCACCTGTGCAGCCTGGCCCGGCTGCACAGATTGGAGAGAGAGAAATAAATGGTCACCGCAATGGCTCTTGTGGTCATGTGAACTCTGAACCAGACGGTGTCAGAGAAGGGTTAAACAGTTGGGTTTTAGACAGGAACAATGGAACATATAATATTAGACAGAGTTAGAAACAAAGGACTATTTATAGTAGTGATTACAATACTTGATCAAAGGGTGGTCAAGGTTGAATTAAGAAAAAAAAAAAAAAAAAAAAAAAAAAAAAAAAAAAAAGAACAACAACAATAATATTATTTCATTACTTATTTTATTCTTTTTGGATTTCTAATTTTGCTGTCTTAGTTTTGCGGGGGTATTTATGCCTCTGGATGATAGTTTAATTCTGTTGGATGGGTATGTAGCATGTAGGCACTCACAGTTATTTTTTGTTTATTTTTAATTTTCTTTGTTTTTGGTTGACTATGTTTTTTTTTAGGAACTGGCTGGCTGAGGGGAGTTCTCTCGCCGGTCAGGGATGGCAGGTGGTGGTGACACAGCGGGACTGGTAGGAGGTCTGATATAATGAGCTGGAAACTGGAAAGGGACGGGAGCTGGTTCATGGTTTGTTTTCCGCTCATTGAGACTCCAGATGTAGAATCTGGAGGGTTGTGTCACTTTTTGGGTTGTGATAAGTGTTGGGGGAACATATTTCTCTGTCTATAAGAAAGCTCTGTAGGTTGTTGGTCGCAATTTGGCCAGTTAGTGTTCGTGTAGGGTGCAGACATGTGAATTTGATGATTGACTTATGGAGGACTCTGCACCGGCTTGTTGAAAGCTGGCGGAGTGTGTGTGATGTGTGTTTAAAGGGACTGTGGTTTGTTGACCATGCACATAGGTTCTGTTGGTGATTGGCCTCGTCTAGAGCTGACTGTCCGGACCGGGGAGCTGTCGGGAAACGAGGTAATTGAAAGTGAAATGATGGTTATTCCACTGTCAAGGGTGGAGGTAGTTGTGTTGATCTTGAGATATTGAATCTAGTAAAACAGTACAGCACAAAAAGAAATGAGACAAAGATGATTTGATTGAATGCTAACGTAAGAAGCTGTGAAATACATAGATAATGAATTGGAGAAAAATGTATTGTCAAAATGCAGAACAGTAAAGATGTATCTGTGAAAATAAATGTTTCCAATCTATTGTGTGTTTTGTAAATAATAATCCAAAATGCAAAAAGGACAGAGGGAAAATCGATTCCTTCTGTGGAAAATCGGAGCAGTACCAGAGACCTGCATACAACGAAGAAAGAGGCGGTGGTTAGCACAAGATACAACAAGAAGAGAACGGTCAAAAACGAGTTAGCAGTAAAGGCCTTAGGAGGTTTAAACAGGGATAACTGACAGGGATGAAAGCAAAGGATAATTGAGGCCTCAGTGGTCTTTTTAAGGAGTAAAAATGATTTATGTTGCTTGTTTGAATTTCCCTCAAATGTTTAGAGAGTTAATCTTTTAGTGGTGTGATGTATTAATCTTTTCTTGCAGAGTCCATTACACAAAATAGACATTTAAGCTAAGTACATGGATAAATATAGTCTTAAACGAAAAGAAGCTGAGAATGGTACGATCATCTCTTTGCATAGAGAGACGGACCTAGACTGGATGTCATAATAATAACTGATAATGTGTATAAACTGTGAAAGGAGGAAAAGGTAGGTGAAATGATGATTTTGTAACTGTACAGATGGAAAGGGTTTTGTAGTTCGATTTGGGGAAATTTTGGATTTTTTTGAAAAATTTTAGAAAAATATTAGCAAAAATTATGGATATGATTTTTAACATGTTTTAATTTAGAATATTGATGTTGTATAGGAGGTTATTAAACCCCCTAAGGGTGGATTGTCGTATATTTCTAAATGAAAACATGAATAAATGCAAGTGAAATGTATAAGGAAAATGATTTGAAAAACAAAATGCTACTTGATAGAAAGGTTATTTAGAACACCATGTGAAGGTATTCCTGAGACCCTAGGGTAGAGGCGGTTGACTCCCCAGAAAACAGATGGCTGACCTTAAAGACAATAAAACTGACCCCTACCCTAAGTAAGGACTTTCAAGTTACGACATGGCAGAATGGTTAGGGGACAGAGTAAAAGGAGTGGTAAAAAGAGCCTCTCAGATAGACGAGTCAGCAGCACTCAAGTAAGGCCAAATGTTCAAAATGCATCAAGGATATAAAGAAAACTAATAAGGTTACATGTAGGCATAAACTCTTAGAAACTATTAGAATAACTTAGTCACAATGAAGAATAAGTATTGGTCAAATGTTCATCAGGAAAATAAAGTGTTCTATTAAAGGACGGGGAGATATGGTTTGTTGTCTGGACACTGTCTGAAAAAGTGAGTCACTGGCTAGACAATAAAGAATTATCTTAGTATTCTAAAATGCAATCACAGAATGGTAAATAGTTTGTAGATGGAAATAGCTCATGTTTTATTATTTATGCATCAAAAGCCAGTCTGTCTCCCCATAGACTGTGAAAACCGTTGTCACCAGAACCAACTGGTTGTGTCAGCAGAGGAAAATTGTGTAACATGTGGTCACAGGACACCCTCAGACAAGTTCTGCTGGAATGTGACAGGAATAGGCAGGGTCTCCCCGTCCCTCTCGCTCTCTGTCTCCCCCTCCCTCTCTCTCGCCCCCGCTCTCTCTCTCCTCTGATAAAAAGGGCGAATGGCGACTCATGAGAGACAGGACTCACACCAAAAGGGGACCTGGAGAGACAGACAGACCTGGAGCGTCACACACACCCGGTGACACTCAGAGGAGACGGAGAAGGATCCCTGCAGAGCCAAGCCGTGACACAGAGGGACTGAGACCCGATGACAGACGAAATCGCTTCGCATCAGGAGAAGCGCTGACACACCAGAAAGGACCTGAAGACCCAGAGACATGGGGACAGACGATGACAGAGATCGCATCGCAACTGGAGCGCTGAGAACCTCCACCGACGGAGAGAGGATCACCAACCGGAGCTTGAGAGCCGAGCCGGAGACTCAGAGCCACTAACACCCAATGACAGAAGATCGCTTCGCAGCAGGAGATCCTGCCACGGAGAGAGATGAAATCAAGCGCTCCTTGCTTGAGCGCTGAGACTGAGGAGACCAGGTTGTCTTGACAACCAGACCAGCGAACCACAAGAGAGGACTCGGTGTTGGCCATGGACAACCTAAGACAGCGAACAGCACCGAGAGACGACAACAGCCAAATGAAAGAGACGATGTACTGTTTTAATTCCTAAAGCTGTTTTATTAATAAACACCGCCGCCCGTTGATTTTGACCATATCGTCAGTCTCCTCTTACTTGAAACCGAACATCTGAAAATACCTAAAACCATGCAGAGGAAAGGGTGAAATAGAACACTATACGATCAATGAACTTAGATAAGAGATACATGAATTAAAGAAGATACACTTCAGGGGTAATGCTGCCCTGCAGAAGATAACCGCAGTAACTACTGTATGCAAACAGTGAAACTGAGAAAAATGGGTTTAAAGTTCTTTTACTATTCAGTGATTGTGTAGTTACTGCAATTCTTTATACCCTTTTCTCTAAAACAGAGCTAGATTGAACTCTGAAACGTTGTCACAAGATAAAACAGATATTCTAGAAGTCAAGAACAAAATTTTGAAAGAAAAATTGTAGTTACTGCGGTTAGCTTCTGCAGGGCAGTATAGAGGCTGCTAGAATGCATAATCTGAGTGGGTTTTTTTCAGCAAAGAAATGTGACATGTTCAGGGCACCTCAAAGACTTAAGACTTAACTTGTTGAAAATGACAGAAATATGTCTCCTTTAAACACGAGACTCTTGTCTTCCCGTCGTGTTTCCACATGTCTTTTTCTTTCAGGTTCTACCTTTAATCCTCTTATTCTGTTTTTCTTCAGTACATCTCTGTATACTGTCTGTCTAGGCTGCACCATTCCTGCAACCCCGCACCTGTACTACTACTACTCTCTCTCTCTCTCTCTCTCTCTCTCTCTCTCTCTCTCTCTCTCTCTCTCTCTCTCTCTCTCTCTCTCTCTCTCTCTCTCTCTCTCTCTCTCTTTCTCTCTCTCTCACACACACACACATACACACACTCTCTCTCTCTGACTTATAGTTTGACTTGGAATCCAAACACATTTCTTCAAACCTCTCCAACTGTCTCTAATGCTTTAAGGCAGAGAGGAATGACATGTTAGGCTCACAGGAATGTGGCCAAGGAAACTAAGTGTGCATCTAGTGCTTACAATTGACCGGTCTTAAACTCTAACCTCTCTTAGCGGAAAGCAGCATTTGTAGTTAGAGGGTTCTAGAAAAGAGGGAGGTGCTTGAGATGAGGTCAATTAGCTATTTCTGATCAGACAAACCAAATTGGAAAATTACAATAGTAATCTTGACTTGTTCCATACATTCATTGGTTTGAATTACTCATGATCAGTGTTGGGCAGTAATGTGTTACTGTACAGTAATTCTACTTTATTTAATTTTTATTATTTTATTTCCCAGTAACGAGTAAAGCATGGCTTTGCAATTTCCGAAATAGGAATTATATTACAGCTACTAATCCAAGCAACGCTGTATTATTGCGTTACATCGTTACATCGTTGCCAGAATGCGATGTGTTTTTTATCTATGTTTTACATCTAGTGCTCAAATGACCGACTTGTGCTTGAGGTCCCTGCTGTTGATGCTCCTGAGTCATGGAACACCCTTCAACACACTTTAACCCTTTCACTACCACACTATAGAGGGTTAACCCTTTCACTACCACACTATGGAAGGTTAACCCGTTCACTACCACACTATGGAAGGTTAACCTTTCACTACCACACTATGGAAGGTTAACCCTTTCACTACCACACTATGGAAGGTTAACCCTGCACTACCACACTACAGACGGTTAACCATCCTAACCGTCTGTAGTGTGGTAGTGAAAGGGTAAACCTTCTGTAGTGTGGTAGTGAAAGGGTTAAAAATGAATACTCTTCCCACCCATCTTGAACCATCCCTGTTTTACCATTGTGTTTATATTGTTTTGTTACTACTTTTAATCTTGTCTTGTTTATTTTAACTAACTTGTCATCATTGAAAATGAGGGCAACCTCAATGATCTCACGCACTTAAATGAAGGTTTGATGATGATGATGATGATGATGATGATGAGGAGGAGGAGGAGGAGGAGGAGGAGGATGATGAGGAGGATGATGGTGATACTGATAATGATATCACACTTGGCTACAGTATATAATTTCACACTTTTCTTTTTAATTTTCAGTCTGATTGTTGATGTTTTCACTCTCTAATCACAGTTCTCCATTAGTAAACTCATTAACACGTGCCACATGCCATCTGCCGTGTTCACAAACGGAGACACTGTGGGTGGAGGGGGAGAGGAAGAGTGGAGGGGGATGGGGGGGTGACCAATTTTCATGTCTACAGTCTGTTTAGTTGAAAGTTACATGTGCATTTGTATCTGTGTGTGTGCATGTGAACACGTATATTGCACTCACATGTATGTGTGTGTTAGGATGATGTATAGATATGTGTGTCTGTGTGTGGGGGGGGGGAGTCATGTGTTTGCAGTGGGAGGCTCCCTGTATACAACTCTAATGAGGATGAATAGTCTTTGGTTCTGTATGAATGATGCATGATGACACAGTGTCCACGCATCATTCATCATCAGCAACAACAACACTCACCAATGCACTCGGAGCAAGCTGTGTGGCCACACTCTGTCCTGAGGGGAGCATGCACACACACACACACACACACACACACACACACACACACACACACACACACACACACACACACACACACACACACAGTCTCTCTCTTGCGCTCTCTTTTGCTCACACACACATACACACACTATTTTGCTCTCTGTCGTTCACACATACACGTACACACACATACACACACTATCTTGCTCTCTCTTTTCGCATGCACACACAAGCACACACACACACACATTCTCTCTCTCTCACACACACACTTTCCATCTTTCCTGCCTCTTATCTCTCCCTCCCTTTATTTCTCTCTCTCTCTCTCTCTCTCTCTCTCTCTCTCTATCACACACACATTCTTTCTCTCTCTCACACACACATTCTTTCTCTCTATCTATCTCTCTCTCACACACACACACACACACACACACACACACACACACACACACACACACACATTCTTTCTCTCTTTCTCTCTCTCTCCCTCTCTCTCTATCTCTCTCTCTCACACACACACACACACACACACACACACACACACACACACACACACACACACACACACACACACACACACACACACACACACACACACACACACACACACACACACACACACACACACACACACACACATTCTCTATCTCTCTCCCATCCATTGCAATCAGTAGCAGAGTCAGTCCCATGCTGTTCAAACATGACATCCATCACTTAACTGACCTCTCAACCACAAAAACAACCTCATTTATCTAGACTCTTAATCAGAAACAGTATGGAATAATTATGATACAGTGACAGGCATACAGACTGCTGAGTGTATCAAAGGGTTGTTTAGCAACAGAACACTACAATCTCTGTGGTGTTGTAGTATGAAGTGGCGGAGAGAGTGACACTCACACAGGAGCACTCAGACACACATGCACAGGCGTACCACACAGGTGCACAGACACACAAACACACACACGCACACACACCTCACACGCAAACACACAAACACACATACACACACACATGCACACACACACACTCACACGCAAACATAAAAACACACAAACACACACACAAAAACAAAAACACATATAAATCTTCTTCCATCTATGGTCAGTAATCAAGGAAACACGTTTCAATATAATAGATAGGAGATTGAGATTGAGATTGAAGAAGCGTAGAAGGCATTCGGCTATTTAACCAGGAACATCTGTTCACTGACAAGATGAAAACTCTCCAATAATTATAATGAGGAAGAGCTGGGAGTCAACAAACGACTTGTTCCAGTCTGTTCACTGTCACTGCCTGTGTTCAGAGTAGCCCTAACCTGCCTCAGACAAGCCATTACTCTCCTACACAATCTACCTCATGCTGCATTTCCAGTGAAGTGATAGACAGCAAACTGGTTATTATTCATTTTCAAAATGACACACCCTGGAAACACCTGACAAAGTAAAAATTGCAATGGGGCTAGGAGTAATATGTCACATGTTCAACTTGTGAACCTGCAGGTTTCAAAACAGGATGTTGAACCTGTCAAAATGCACGTCAGAATGCACAGCCAGGGAGCTGCGGCTGACTAGATGTTTGGTTCCCATGCAATGTATATTATTATCAATAGAATATACTATAATATATTATTATTATTATTATTATTATTATTATTATTATTATTATTATTATTATTATTATTATTATTATTATTATTATTATTATTATTATTATTATTATTATTATTATTATTATTATTATTATTATTATTATTTATTATTTATTATTATTATTATTATTATTATTATTATTATTATTATTATTATTATTATTATTATTATTATTATTATTATTATTATTATTATTATTATTATTATTATTATTATTATTATTATTATTATGTTATTTTGTAGTAGTATTACTATTATTATCATTATTATGTTATACTGTATTATTATTATTATTATTATTATTATTATTATTATTATTATTATTATTATTATTATTATTATTATTATTATTATTATTATTATTATTATTATTATTATTATTATTATCATGATCATTCTCATTCTCATTATCATTATTATTATTATCATTATCATTATTATGTTATATTGTATTATCATTATTATTATCATTATTATTACCATTATCATTATTATTATCATTATCATTATTATTATGGTATATATCATTATCATTATCATTATTATTACCATTATCATTATTATTATCATTATCATTATTATTATGGTATGTTGTATTATCATTATTATTATTATTATTATTATTATTATTATTATTATTATTATTATTATTATTATGTTATATTGTGTTATTATTATTATTATTATTAGTTGTATATTTTATTTATAATTATATATTATTATTTTATATTATTTTATTATTTTATATTATTCTTTTCATATTTCTACTACTATCCTTTTCCTGCCTGTACCTCCCATCCCCCCTCCCCCATGCTACTACGACGCCTGGATTTCCCCAAGGGGATCAATAAAGGAACACTTGACTTGACTTGACCTGGCTTTCAATCCACGTCCGTTACAGAGGGTACATGTGGTCATTTTCAAGACTGCAAGACTGCTTTGCACTCAGGAGAGTGTAATTCATCACAGAACAAAAGGCCTTAAATGTGAAAAGGCCCAATCAGTAATCCAACATAAACAAATGGGTAGCCCCACTACAAAAAGACAAGAATGGAGACTTTCATTCCGTAGCTAACTGACTTGGACTTGGTTGGTATGAGGACGAACACAGACGACAGGTAGATGTGAGTTTTTATTCACTGGTAAATGTTTGTTCCAAAAAGCTTTGGAACATCTGCAGATGAAACGTCTCACTAATGCATGTGAATATACCAATGATATGGTAAAAGAAAACGTTTAATCACATTTACATTTAGTCATAGCCGACGCTTTTATCTATCAAGTTCTGTACAACAAGTCAGGAGGAAGGGTACAACTCTGGGGCTTTTGGTGTTTGGGCGTTTGGGCATTTGGGGCTTAAAACATATGATTTTTTGCAACCAATATGCTTGTAGAAAAACCCTCTTCTATCCCAGTCCCATGGCGCCTCAACCTAACAAGACACACCTGAACTCTGATTACACCTGAACTAATAAGAGCCCAGATGAGAACTTTGCCCAGTTATCTTCCATTTTGCCAAGTATGCTGTTCAAATGAGATCCTGTTGATGTTGCCCAGATGCATTATCTAAACATCAAGTCACTGTGGCAGAGAGATATGTGAGATAGAGTTGATAAACTGTTGAAAGGGTTTCATCTCTGATCCGTCATCTCTGATCCGTCATCTCTGATCCTTCATACTTGGTGTGCCAGTGCAGAGGCACTTTCTAAACAACCCAGCTATCCTTTCCTACGCTACAAAAGGTTGCACGATTCCCGCTCCTCCCGGGCAGCGTGTCGAAGTGTCCTTGAGCAAGACACTTAACCCCTAACTGTTCCCGATGAGCAGGTTGGCACCTCGCCTCTGCTGTGAATGTGTGAGTGAATGGGTGAATGTGAGGAACAAATTGTAAAGCGCTTTGGATAAAAGCACTATATAATAGCATTCAGTTACACCCTGACACAGTAATCTGTGTGTGTGTGTGTGTGTGTGTGTGTGTGTGTGTGTGTGTGTGTGTGTGTGTGTGTGTGTGTGTGTGTGTGTGTGTGTGTGTGTGTGTGTGTGTGTGTGTGTGTGTGTGTGTGTGTGTGTGTGTGTGTGTGTGTGTGTGTGTGTGTGTGTGTGTGTGTGTGTGTGTGTGTGTGTGTGTGTGTGTGTGTGTGTACACACGAGGGTTTGTGGTGTGTAAACATGGACTTTTGTTAAGCATTAGTTATCTTGTACAGCAAACAGTCACACAATGCTACAATAAGTTTCCTCCTGAGTACTGAACAAATGATGGGATTCAGACACGCAATGTGGTGCAGTCAATGTACATCAGCTTAAATATATACAAGCCACAGGGCCTAGCATTTAAAGGGGAAAACATATTAGTGAACGCAAACAAACAACACGATCCCCAATCCTGTGCTAAACCTCAAACCCTTGATGTCATCAATCAAGTATTAAGTCTGAAGCTGCTCCATAGACAATGAATTTGGAGAGATGTTGTAGATGACACCTCAGTTCATAGGTACATTCTCTGTTTCAGAACTGAGACCACTACTATAGAATAAAGATCATTTGGATATGAAAACTCAAACAAACATTAATTGTCTATGGAGCAGCTCCAGCCTTTATACCTGATGACATCACAAGTTTGAGTCTTACTCTGGTTTCTGGCTCCATGAGAGAGTATAGCTCATGTTCACAAATATTGATAGAATGTTCCTTGGCCATGGAAATAACATAGGAACTCTCACTTGGGTGGTATTCCCCTTTAGGTATTTCCTTACTGTAACAACATCAAAGTAGCCAAACATCAAAGTAATTAATTTTTCTCCAAGCAATGTTGTCAGTTTGTCATGGGGAAAACATCCCGAATATGATGAAATACACGGTGGTTGTAGGTTAATACATTATTCATGTTCCTGCACTGTTAAATGGAAATTGATGAGAAGCTTTGCGCCAGGAACACGGCAACATTATGGGAAATGCGCTCACCGTCTTCTCCAGAGTCAGACAAGGAGACGGATACCAATTTCCTCTCGTTCAGTGGAAAGCTATCCGGCTGCAAGCTAGCGGCACGGTGGTGTAGTGGTTAACCCTGTCGCCTCACAGCAAGAAGGTCCAGGGTTCGATTCCCGCTTGGGGACCAGGTTTCCATGATGCCAGGTACCCAGGTGGGGTATCTCCCAGGCCTTTCTGTGTGGAGTTTGCATGTTCTCCCCGTGCTCGCAAAGGTTTCCCCCCCAATAAGATAAACCCAATGAAAAACATGCACAACAACAGATCGCTAACGCTGTGGCGTCCTTGACGAAGACGGACAGGAGCACTTGGATTGGTCCCCTGGCGCGGCTCACGTTGACGCCTGTCTGCTCCCGGCTGCCCTTGGGGGGAAGGACGACGGGATGAGTTAATCGCAGAGACGAATCGCATCAGCGATCCTACAGACAATGCATGCGTGTGTGTTCCGGTGTGTGTGTGTTGAGGATAATTGCCAATGCCAATTTAAAGACCTCTGAGCAGGTCCTGCATTATTAAAAAGCTTAGCTTAGCACAAATTAATGTGGAAGCGAATGGAAGTGGATACGGACCACTAGTAATTTGCTAGCTTGCAGCTGGATAGCTAAGCTGGATAGCTTTCTACTGAACGCACAGAGAGGAAATTGGTATCTATCGTCTGACTCTAGAGAAGACGGTAAGACACATTTCACATAATGTTGGAATGTTCCTTTAAGGCATGCTCTGAAATCCAAACAAAAGGCTAGTCCAAAACAAGACATGTTATAATTTTCTTAATCTTAGAACTGTCACTATAGACAACAACTAAATATAAATGTGTAATGTTTTGTCATGCTGTAGAAGGTTTGTTTACATTGGTAATGTTTGATAACATTGGAGTACAAAAATAAATACCAATATTCAGTTAAGAGTGGTTGAAAAAGATGAATTCATTTTCCATCCACATCGATTTTCAATTATAGCCTATATACCGCAAATATTACAGATTGCCCTTTAAAGATGTTAGTGAAAACGGCCCGGCTGCGTGAATACTTTCGGCAGCCCACTTGTCCTTCCGCGTTGCTCTGATTGGCCGAGCGCGCGCATGCGCATGAGCCCGCGACAAGCTCCTCAGAAAGGCAGGAATAATAAGCTCCCCTCTACCTATCTTTTTATGCTCGCTTATGCCTGTATTTTTTGCTGTTGTGAAGCACTTTGAACTGCAACCTCTGTATGAAAAGTGCTATACAAATAAAGTTATTATTATTATTATTATTATTAACGCAATTTATACAAATGGAAGTATTGATTTCGCCGTAACGAATCATTATAAAAATATATCGTTAACTGGAATATGTTGTGCCTTTACACATATGTTGGATTATGTAATTGGTTTGTCATGACAAACCAATAAAAAATCGCGAATTAACCGGTGGCTACAACAACACATACCTGGAATATGTTGTGCCTTTACACATATGTTGGATTATGTAATTGGTTTGTCATGACAAACCAATAAAAAATCGCGAATTAACCGGTGGCTACAACAACACACAGTAACTACATGCATTATTGGTTACTGTGTGTTGTTGTTTACATATGTGTGAATGAATGAATGAATGAATGAATGAATGAATGAATGAAAACTTTATTTAACAGATTGCAGAATGGGTACAATACAGTACGGCTCAATACATACAATTGTTAAGGGGATGCAGACCTGAGAAAGACGTTTGTCTTGTTTCCATCAGGGTCCCCCATTTTCAATTCATATAGACATATATGACATACATGACATACAGATAGTCAGTACTGCTACTTACATCTATACATTTATGACATACCAGATTTGCAAATTACAGTACTGTTTGTGATACAGAAGGAGTCAAGAAAAGGGAGTATATACATTTGACGTAGAAACTGTACATTGGAGGAGGTTGGGTGGGGGGGGTTGGGGTACATTGGATATTGACAACCATACTGGGTAATTTACATTGGAGGTGGTTGGGGGGGGGGGGGGGGGGGGGGGGGGGGGGGGGGGCGGGGGGGGGGGGCGGGGGGCACACTGTATAAACAAGTAACACTGTACATTGAGGGGGGGGGGGAGGAGACACTGTACAAACAAACACAATTGTACATTGAACTATTGACAAAACCATACTAGGTAAATGACTGTACATTGGAGGGGGTTGGGTTAGGATATTTACAGGGGCCAGTGTTGAATTGCAGTCTCCCGTAGGTGTCCCTTGAGAGAGGTTTTGAAAGTGGGTAGTGATCCACATTCCTTTACAGCTTTGGGTAGGGCGTTCCACATTGATGTGGCATAATTGCGAAACGTGTTTAGTCCCTTATTTGAGCCGAATCTGGGTTTAACATGATTTGTGGAGCTCCCTCTGGTGTTGTGATCGTGGTATTCACTGACCTTTGGGAAGTATTTTGACATGTACATGGGTACCTTGGTCGTGTAGTGTATCTTGTAGACCAGGCCCATTGCAAGTTGTTGTACTCTGTCGTCTACTCTAAGCCATCCTAGGTTGTCGAAGTGGGCAGGGGTGAGGTGGGTTCTAGGAGTAAGGTCAAGCAGTAGTCTGACCAGTTTGTTTTGAGATGTTTGTAATTTTGTTTTTAGCGCCTTTGAGGTGCTTTGGTACCATGAGGTGCAAGCATAGTCGTAGTACCCCTGAATGAGTGCTCCTGCCAGAGTCTTCAGGGTGTTCTTGTTTACCAGAGAGGAGATCCGGTACAAGAATCGAGTTCGTTGGTTGACTTTTTTTATTACATTGGATGCCATTTTGTCACAGGAGAGATTAGCCTCTAGGATGGAAACCCAGGTAGGTAATTTCATCTTTCCTTGTGACAATATTGTCACCCACTGTAACTGAGAAGCCGTCGGTCTTGCTGAGTTTGTTATTTGAACCGAAGAGAATGGACTCTGTTTTGCCCATGTGTAATGATAGTTTGTTATCAGCGAGCCATATGCAGATTCTGCCTAGTTCCGAGCTGAGGGTTTTTTTCAACCTGTAACTTGTTCTTGTCAGAGACCAGCAGGGCTGAGTCGTCCGCAAACAGGAACAAGTTGCAGTCACAAGCTGACGACATGTCATTTGCATAAATTAGGAACAGTAGCGGTCCTAGTATGCTTCCTTGTGGAACACCACAGCTCACTGTGAGGGGGGGGGGGATAGGGTACCGTTTACCTCCACCATCTGTTCCCTCCCCTCAAGGTAGGATTGCATCCAGCTCACTGATAGACTATCAAAACCAATTGCTTTTAGCTTGTCAATCAGAATGGAGTGATTGACCGTGTCAAAGGCCTTTTGTAGGTCCAGCATGACCATTGCCGCAGTATTTGCCTGCGTCCACCTCTTGTTTGATGTGGTCATTCAAATAGAGAAGGCATGTGTCAGTGGAGTGGGATGTTCTGAAGCCAGATTGGAATTCGTAGATTAGATTTTTTTCCGCTAGGTACTTTTCGACCTGTTCGTAGACTATTTTTTCCATGACTTTCGAGATGGAGGTGAGAATAGAAACAGGGCGGTAGTTGCCTGGGTCTAATTTGCTGCCCTTTTTGTGCAGAGGGGTCACCCTCGCAATTTTGAAGTCCTTGGGGACGTTGTCCCTGTTTTATGGAGAGGTTTATTATGTGTGTGATGATTGGTGTGATGGCGGCTGCTGAGTCTCTGAGAATTTGGAGGGGATGTTGTCATGGCCAGTGGCCTTGTTAGGTTGGAGGGCGCTCAGTTATTGAGTACCTCATCTGTTGTTACCATCTGTTGTGTAAAGGCACAACATATTCCAGTTAACGGTATATTTTTTAATGATTCGTTACGGCGAAATCAATACTTCCATTTGTATAAATTGAGGTAAGGGGAGTTTATTATTCCTGCCTTTCGAGGAGCTTGTCGTGGCTCATGCGCATGCGCGCGCTCGGCCAATCAGAGCAACGCAGAAGGACAAGTGGGCTGCCGAAAGTATTCACGCGGCCGGCTACGTCGTTTTCAGGTGACCGAATGAACAGTTTCGCGCTGCGCGCACTGATACAGAGAGAGAGAGAGAGAGAGAGAGAGAGAGAGAGAGAGAGAGAGAGAGAGAGAAGAGAGAGAGAGAGAGAGAGAGAGAGAGAGAGAGAGAGAGAGAGGGGGGGGGGGGGAGACAGAAATACAGAGAGAGAGAGAGAGAGAGAGAGAGAGAGAGAGAGAGAGAGAGAGAGAGAGAGAGAGAGAGAGAGAGAGAGAGAGAGAGAGAGAGACAGAGGAAGAGAGAGAGAGACGAGTTCCAGCGGACTCGGAGGATGTGATAACTTGGCATCCAGTGAAGAGAGGTTGTAGGCTCAGAAGCAGTGGTTGTGAACTCATACATGAATCGATATTTGCTGAAATGTAATTTTTTTAAACAGGGGCACCGATTGTCATTTTGGATAGCCTCGTGGACTGCATTTTGGATACAGACTATTTTTCACTTGCGCACGGAATCGAAGACTATGCATTAAACATGATTCCCCCAAAGGTGAGGTGAAATTTCTCCCATCTACAATAGTTCTTTATTTTATTTTGTTTATATTATAGAAATATAATGTTTGCATGTACTCTTATAATTGGCCTAAAACTTGTATTTGATTATTGAGGCCAATTCAATACATTTTTTTTAATATGTTCGTTTGGTCAGACTGAGTCTGTCAAAGCGTCACTGTAAATCATCATTTAGAAGTGTTCATTATTGATCATTTATTGTTCATTACAGTATGATACTTGCGGACTGTGTGGATTATAGGCTAAGTGTTACTTTGCCTGGGAGGGTGGATAAGAAAGAAAGAAAGAAAGAAAGAAAGAAAGAAAGAAAGAAAGAAAGAAAGAAAGAAAGAAAGAAAGAGAAAGAAAGAAAGAAAGAAAGAAAGAAAGAAAGAAAGAAAGAAAGAAAGAAAGAAAGAAAGAAAGAAAGAAAGAAAGAAAGAAAGAAGAAAGAAAGAAAGAAAGAAAGAAAGACAAGAAAGAAAGAAAGAAAGAAAGAAAGAAAGAAAGAAAGAAAGAAAGAAAGAAAGAAAGAAAGAAAGAAAGAAAGAAAGAAAGAAAGAAAGAAAGAAAGAAAGAAAGAAAGAAAGAAAGAAAGAAAGAAAGAAAGAAAGAGAAAGAAAGAGAAAGAAAGAAAGAAAGAAAGAAAGAGAAAGAAAGAAAGAAAGAAAGAAAGAAAGAAAGAAAGAAAGAAAGAAGAAAGAAAGAAAGAAAGAAGAAAGAAAGAAAGAAAGAAAGAAAGAAAGAAAGAAAGGAAACAATCAAAGAAAGATTCAGAGAGTCCTAATTAATGTTGAAGATTTAGGATAAATTGGCCTAATTTCTTTTATACTGTATAGGTAGGCTATTGACATTATCTGGGCTGTCCCTACAGGATACTTGCTGATATCATAGACATTATCTGGGCTGTCCCTACAGGATACTTGCTGATATCATAGACATTATCTGGGCTGTCCCTACAGGATACTTGCTGATATCATAGACATTATGTGGGCTGTCCCTACAGGATACTTGCTGATATCATAGACATTATCTGGGCTGTCCCTACAGGATACTTGCTGATATCATAGACATTATCTGGGCTGTCCCTACAGGATACTTGCTGATATCATAGACATTATCTGGGCTGTCCCTACAGGATACTTGCTGATATAGACATTATCTGGGCTGTCCCTACAGGATACTTGCTGATATAGACATTATCTGGGCTGTCCCTACAGTCCATCCCATCTCCAGACATCGAATTGAATCCATGAAGCATCGGCACATATGAAATACACGTAGTAAACTATGAGCAACTGTGTCCATTTAACTGCAGCAAGGATGAGCTGAGGTGAGATCTGACAGATGTTCTGTCCTCAGAGATGAGCTGAGGTGAGATCTGACAGATGTTCTGTCCTCAGAGATGAGATGAGGTGAGATCTGACAGATGTTCTGTCCTCAGAGGATGAGAGGAGGTGAGATCTGACAGATGTTCTGTCCTCAGAGGATGAGAGGAGGTGAGATCTGACAGATGTTCTGTCCTCAGAGGATGAGAGGAGGTGAGATCTGACAGATGTTCTGTCCTCAGAGGATGAGATGAGGTGAGATCTGACAGATGTTCTGTCCTCAGAGATGAGATGAGGT
Organism: Notolepis coatsorum; assembly: GCF_963971535.1. Lineage (NCBI taxonomy): Eukaryota > Metazoa > Chordata > Actinopteri > Aulopiformes > Paralepididae > Notolepis > Notolepis coatsorum. The sequence goes on along the minus strand of NC_140165.1, from coordinate 235,268,809 downwards.
GAGATCTGACAGATGTTCTGTCCTCAGAGGATGAGAGGAGGTGAGATCTGACAGATGTTCTGTCCTCAGAGGATGAGATGAGGTGAGATCTGACAGATGTTCTGTCCTCAGAGATGAGATGAGGTGAGATCTGACAGATGTTCTGTCCTCAGAGGATGAGAGGCGGTGAGATCTGACAGATGTTCTGTCCTCAGAGGATGAGAGGAGGTGAGATCTGACAGATGTTCTGTCCTCAGAGGATGAGATGAGGTGAGCTCTGACAGATGTTCTGTCCTCAGAGATGAGATGAGGTGAGATCTGACAGATGTTCTGTCCTCAGAGGATGAGCTGAGGTGCACATCTGACAGATGTTCTGTCCTCAGAGATGAGCTGAGGTGAGATCTGACAGGTGTTCTGTCCTCAGAGGATGAGCTGAGGTGCACATCTGACAGATGTTCTGTCCTCAGAGGATGAGAGGAGGTGAGATCTGTACAGGTGTCCTGTCCTCAGACCATGAGAGGAGGTGAGATCTGTACAGGTGCCCTGTCCTCAGACCATGAGAGGTAAACGGGAGTAAGTTAAATAGCTTTGATGTTTACTGTAAACAATGAGACTGGTCAGTCCAGTTACTAACTCGAGCAAGTCCTCTTTCATCCTCAGGAGGATATGACTTGTTAAGAGAGTAGTGAACTATTAGTAGTCAAGACCGGACAAGACTGGAACAAGTCGAGTCTTTTCTAAGACAGAGAGTCAATTCAAGAGTAGAATAGTGTGCACGTCTATTCAGTCTGTCTGCTATATTAATGACATTCAACAATGGCATAGATCTATAGGCTGCATGTATTTTCATTTAGAATAGGCTAATGTAGTATATAGCCTCTACACTCAGAGTTGACAGTGGCTCGGGAGGTAGAGCAGTCGTCTGGTAATCTGGAATCCCGCTTCTCCCAGGCAGCGTGTCGAAGTGTCCTTGAGCAAGACACTTAACCCCTAATGGCTAATGATGAGCAGGTTGGCACCTTGCATGGTTTGCCTCCGCCGTCGGTGTGTGAATGTGTGATTGAATGTGTCAAATGTGAGGATTGTAAAGTGCTTTGGATAAAAGCTGCTATATAAATGCGGCCATTTACAAGACAAGGCAGAGAGAAACTGGGTCAGATACCAAGATGAGACCCGTCTCTCTCAAGCACTTCAAGTGTTAGGGTGATTAATAGAACGGTCTGCCCATGTTCCAGGGCGTAGGAATTGAAGTGTTTTTAGAAGCCACGCACTAGGGATGGGCATGAGTAATGTTTTCCCAGATTGAGCACTCACATGAATTACTCGAGTAGTGCATAATTGTTTAGGGAAATAAAATTTTAGAGCACACACACACACACACACACACACACACACACACACACACACACACATGTCTCGGACATAACAATGCACAGCAATATACTCAATGAGTATCGTCAGTCTGTCAGTTACCATTTGTAATAATTACATTACCTCCACTCTGTCTGCAACAGCTCTCTCTGCTCATGGAACGGCATGTCCGTATCAATAGTCTATGAACGATATACGCAAAGTGGGTGACATGTTGTTGGCACAATTTGGAAAAAAACATGAACCGCTGTTATTATCTTTCAGATAACGCTAAACAAGCTTTCAACTCAACAACGTTTTTGCGGTATATACGCTCTCATGATCCACAGCTGAGTGACCAGTGATGTCTTCCTGCAACAACTCATACATTTGGTTCAGATTTCAGAGAGAGATTTCTGTTTCAGTGGCACAAACAAGCACTTTTGGTGATAAAAAGAAAAAGAAAAATCGACTTCAGTTGAAACGGCGAATACTCGAGTAATGGATTACTCACGCCCATCCCTGACATGAACTACAGAGGTTTAGAGCCACTGCTCTGTGTGCCCTTTTTACAGCAGCCACCGTGTCATGTCTGGGAACCTGGAGGATATGTGTGCAAACCTTTTCCTCTGAAGAAAAATAATCAACTGAAATTCTAAATATCAGAGTAGCCTATTCCTTAAGGCGTATCTGTATCATTTGCCAAGCAGGAGAAAGTAACCCCGCTCCTCCACTGATGTGGCCTGGCAGCATATTTCTCCTCATTATAAGCAACACACCCTCATGTTATTTGTCACCTCATGGTACAGTATGGCTGTTTACAAGTTTTAATAGTACTGGAAATATGAATGAATGAATGAATGTATGTATGTATGTATGTATGTATGTATGTATGTATGTATGTATGTATGTATGTATGTATGTATGTATGTATGTATGTATGTATGTATGTATGTATGTATGTATGTATGTATGTATGTACAGGAATGAATTAAACTATGTATATATGTATGAATTAATTAATAAATACATAAATAAATTGAATGAATTTATTGAATGAATGCATAAATGAATGAATGTATGATTAAATGAATCAATGTATGTATGAATCAATGAATGTATGAATCAATATGTATGATTAAATTAATGTATGAATGAATGAATTAATGAATTAATGAATGTATGTATGAATGTATGTATGTATGTATGTATGTATGTATGTATGTATGTATGTATGTATGTATGTATGTATGTATGTATGTATGTATGTATGTATGTATGTATGTATGTATGTATGTATGTATGTATGTATGTATGTATGTATGTATGTATGTATGTATGAATGAATGTATGTATGTATTAACCTCACCAAATTGCCATTTAACCTCACTAAATTGATATTTAACCTCACTAAATTGATATTTAACCTCACCAAATTGATATTTAACCTCAAATTGATATTTAACCTCAAATTGATATTTAACCTCACCAAATTGATATTTAACCTCACCAAATTGATATTTAACCTCACCAAATTGATATTTAACCTCACCAGATTGATATTTAACCTCACGATTGCCACAGCAAAGCAGCCCTTAGCCAGGCAGAACCAGATATTTGTTCCACGAGAGTTGGTGTAGCACTAAGTGCTTGGATGCAGCCCAGGTTTACAGACAGGCGGGATCCACAAAGAAAGTCTTTCTCTGATCTGCATCCCCTTAACAATTGTGTGTATTGAGCCGTACTGTATTGTATCCATTCTGCAATCTGTTAATACAATTTTCTATCAATCAATCACCGCGCAGGTGATTGATTGATTGAACATTTTATTGAATCATTATGGATCCCGCCCATGGAAACATTCCTCTCAATTGTCAACATTTTCTATCCATTCAAATGCTTGTTAGGAGGTTAGATGGGGGGAAAAGTTGATGTGTGACATTCATCAAATAAAAAACGTGAATTTGTAAAATACTACGCATGTTATCAATACTTACTCAGACAGCATTATGCGGATAGCAGAGTTTTTCTTTAGGTCTGTGCGGGGGAGTAGCGTTCACTTTTAGAGTCAGAATCAGAATTAGAATCAGAAAGGTCTTTATTGCCAAGTAGTTTACACATACAAGGCATTTGATTTGGTTGTTTGGTGCAACATTAACAAACAGACAATTACGGTAGAACGCTAGAGACAATGCAATAGGTTACACAATGATACATAATATTGAATCTGCACCCAAGTATCGTGATAGTATTGAATCGGGAGATCAGCATATCGTCCCAGCCCTGTGGTGAAACACAAGGCATGGCTTTAGGTATCTGGGGAACATACACACACACACGTGCACACATACACACACACACGTACACACACACACTGGTTGCTTTACCTTACCTCACCAGCTTCAGAAGCTGTACTGTTATGTAAAGATGAATATGTACACGCGGTCAAGGCTAAATGCTTAGGCTTGTGTGTGTGTGTGTGTGCGTGTGTGTGTGTGTATGTGTGCGTGCGTGTGTGCATGCACGTGTGCGTGTGTGTGTGTGTGTGTGTGTGTGCGTGCGTGCGTGCGTGCGTGCATGCGTGTGTGTGTGTGTGTGTGTGTGTGTGTGTGTGTGTGTGTGTGTGTGTGTGTGTGTGTGTGTGTGTGTGTGTGTGTGTGTGTGTGTGTGTGTGTGTGTGTGTGTGTGTGTGTCTGAGTGAGCGAGAGAGACCCAGCCGGTCCATGCGTCTGTCAGTGAGGTGAGCCACTGTAGTCTCAGCTGTCAGCCTGCAGGGAAGTATAGGGTGACATCAGGTCAAGACCACTCATCAAGTCCACTCAACACTGTGGTGTGTGTGTGTAGGTGTGTGTAGGTGTGTGTGTGTGTGTGTGTGTGTGTGTGTGTGTGTGTGTGTGTGTGTGTGTGTGTGTGTGTGTGTGTGTGTGTGTGTGTGTGTGTGTGTGTGTGTGTGTGTGTGTGTGTGTGTGTGTAGGTGTGTGTGTGTGTGTGTGTGTGTGTGTGTGTGTGTGTGTGTGTGTGTGTGTGTTTTCTGTGTCAATGTGATGAATAACTAAATAGTTAATAACTATTAATAACTATATAACAGATGTATATATATTCTTATTGCAGATGTTGATGTCTTCCGTTGGTGACATAATTTGCAGTTGAGAAAGGGTCATTCATCTCAATATAGCGCAATATAGCACAACTCGTAATACTATCGTGTTGTGACTTACTTAAGTATTGTAATGATATCGTATTGTGGGGCCTCTACGATTGTGATTCCCACCCCTAATCATATTGACATGATTATGTACACATATACACATACAGATATCCTTGGTCTACAAGGACCACCAGGTTCAGGGACAGCTTTTTCCCACAAGCCACAAGACTCCTGAACAAGGACAAGAACAGGAGATAGCCCTATCAAAAAACCCATGAACACACACACACACACACACACACACACACACACACACACACACACACACACATGCACCCTGCACCTTAATATGCACATACACTTTTACGCATGACACTTTCTGTAAAAATGTACTATTTTATCTGACCTAATTTTGATATTTTATTTTATGTATCGTACTACTACTACTACTTATTGTTATTGGACACACACACACACACACACCCTGCACTGCATCTTATCATGCACAATTGCACATACACTACACGCAAGACACTTTCTGTAAATAATTAACTATTTTATCTTACCTCATTCTATATTTTATTTGATCTTACTACTACTACTTAATGTTACCATTCTTGTATTCATTGATGTTTCTTAATTGTGCACTGTTGAGTCTGAGCTCGAAACATAAGAATTGAATTACCTGCAATTCCCCCTGTATTGTTGTGTATTTGATAAATAAAGAACTTGAACTTGAACTTGAACTTGAACTACAACTTTGCCAATAGCACCACCCATGTCCATCATGTTGGATTTTCAGACATTTAGCTTTTTTGAAAATAGCTCTCTGCCCTGGTACTCAAAGTAGTTTACACCAAACTTCACACATGTCCTCCATGATGAGAAAGAGGTGTTTTGTGTTTTGTGTAATTTGACCACATGGTGGCACTATTCTCAAAAATCACATGACAAAGACATAAAATATGCCACAATGACAGCTCTGCGTGATTTTTTTCCGTAGCCTCTGTTTGCGAAGACGCTCTCTGATTGGCTAAGCCGCGTACAGAGAAGAAGAAAAGACCCTCTCTGACTGGTTTAGCTCCGAAGGGTCTCTTCCGCCTTGTACATATATTCTCTGCTTCGAAGTGGTTATGCTTAGGCATTCTTTCGAAGTGGTTATGCGCCGGTCGTCAGGTGTGTTAAATACGTTCTCAGATACATTCACACCTAACTTGTAGTCTGTGCTCAAGCAAGGGGACATTTATGCGCATTTGCGGGAGCGCGCGAGCATGTGGCGCCATTAGGTGCGTGCAATCCCAGTTGATTTCAGGAACGCACCACTGGGGTTAGGGTTAGCCAATCGGAGAGCGTATTTTTCATCTTCGCTGCAATCAAAGAGCGTCTTCGCTCACAGAGGCTACAGGAAAAAAGCATGCAGCTCTGCCACATAGATATATATAGAACACTAGATAGCTTGCCCGCGCTGCCGGCCAATGGAGAGCGACGTCGCTGAACCGCCGCCATCTTGGGAGGGTCAGCCTTGAGTGAGAGTGAGTGAGCTGCACAGACTCAACTCGCTGAAATATTGACGGATTTACAAACGGTTTGGTTTATTACAAGCATTATTAACGTGGCTATGATTTCAAGCGGTTTGTAAAAAAAAAACATCTTTAAAAAAAATCTTTTTTATAAGTATGCAGTATCATAACTACATCTTTGATGTTTATAGCAAACCAACCCGTTTGTAAATCCGTCAATATTTCAGCGAGTTATGAGTATTTTTGTCTGTGCAGCTCACTCACTCTCACTCAAGGCTGACCCTCCCAAGATGGCGGCGGTTCAGTGACGCTGGTGACTTTAAGCTATCTAGTGTTCTATCTATATATATCTATGCTCTGCCAAACATGCCCATAGACCTATGCATAGACCACCACTGCACTTCCGCGTTACATTGAGCTCATGGGAGAGAGAGAGCAGAGGGGGGGGGAAATGTCTCCGAGTCTCCTGAATACGGAGAGACCAGTCCCAAGTCGTCGATCGGCAGCGTTTCTGCTCACATGGGAAGTGGGAACCTCTTCATCTACACTACAGCATCTTGGGAGATACGCACAGACAGACAACACGCTGGTTGACGTTTACTGGACTGTGTCCATTCTCTCATATAATTGTCTGTGCATCCGTGTGCGTGTGTTTGTATCTCCTGTGTACGGTATGCTCAAGTGTGCCTCACTGCAAAAAAAGCTCAACAATATTTTTTTTACAATTATTCAAGCAAAATAATTGATCAGTGCAGTGAGTAAATTTGACTTACAATATCTTTTTTTTATTTTTATTTTTTATCAACAATACAACATCAACTAAAATAATAACAACAATAACAACAATAATAATAATAATAATAATAATAATAATAATAATAATAATAATAATAATAATAATAATAATAATAATAATAATAATAATAATAATAATAATGACAAGACAATAATAAATACTTACAGATCAAAACTTAAAGACAATAGACATTAGACATTGGACCCCCCCCCCCCCCCCCTTACAATATCTTGAAAGAAGTACGATGAATCGTGAGATAAAATCTCTGCTCTTATCTTTTTCTTCTTGGTGGTACCTTCAGTTTTTTCAGTTTTACCATGGTACCAGCCATTGTATAAATACTTTACCACAGTACAACCATGGTTATTTATCACCATGGTACCACTTTTGTACTTAAGTAGTACCATGGTATAATTAAGTAATAGCTCATGACAGGCCATGCATGGTTATTATATCACAGCTAAGGGGTGTAGTTCTGACACCTTAACTGTGATATAATAATCATATGCCATGGCCTGCATCAGTTACTAAGTAGTCTAATATGAAAGTAAGACACACTTCTTTAAACACTTTTTAACACTATGTTATCTATTTATTACTAAAAGATTTGCACTACATCCCTTGTTTGCATTTTGTACTTTAGTTTGTACTTTAGTTTGTATATTGTATATTTTGTATAGTGTTTGGTCTTTATTCTTTTTACTTTTTTTACTGTATGAAGCACAATCTCAAGTGGCTCATACAGAACCAAGCATTTCACTGTAATGTACCTTATATGTGACAAATTAAAAACTTGATGGTAATATCATGGTACCATCATCGTAGTGACCAGAATAATTATGATCTAAATACCATGATACCTTTTTGGGAATACCATGATATTTCTTCGTAAGGGTTACCTGGCAGGAGCACTCATTCAGGGGTACTACGACTATGCTTGCACCTCATGGTACCAAAGCACCTCAAAGGCGCTAAAAACAAAATTACAAACATCTCAAAACAAACTGGTCAGACTACTGCTTGACCTTACTCCTAGAACCCACCTCACCCCTGCCCACTTCGACAACCTAGGATGGCTTAGAGTAGACGACAGAGTACAACAACTTGCAATGGGCCTGGTCTACAAGATACACTACACGACCAAGGTACCCATGTACATGTCAAAATACTTCCCAAAGGTCAGTGAATACCACGATCACAACACCAGAGGGAGCTCCACAAATCATGTCAAACCCAGATTCGGCTCAAATAAGGGACTAAACACGTTTCGCAATTATGCCACATCAATGTGGAACGCCCTACCCAAAGCTGTAAAGGAATGTGGATCACTACCCACTTTCAAAACCTCTCTCAAGGGACACCTACGGGAGACTGCAATTCAACACTGGCCCCTGTAAATATCCTAACCCAATCATTCCAACCCCCTCCAATGTACAGTCATTTACCTAGTATGGTTTTGTCAATAGTTCAATGTACAATTGTGTTTGTTTGTACAGTGTCTCCTCCCCCCCCCCCTCAATGTACAGTGTTACTTGTTTATACAGTGTGCCCCCCGCCCCCCCCCCCCCCCCCCCAACCACCTCCAATGTAAATTACCCAGTATGGTTGTCAATATCCCAATGTACCCAACCCCCCCCACCCAACCTCCAATGTACAGTTTCTACATCAAATGTATATACTCCCTTTTCTTGACTCCTTCTGTATCACAAACAGTACTGTATTTGCAAATCTGGTATGTCATAAATGTATAGATGTAGCAGTACTGACTATCTGTATGTCATGTATGTCATATATGTCTATATGAATTGAAAATGGGGGACCCTGATGGAAACAAGACAAACGTCTTTCTCAGGTCTGCATCCCCTTAACAATTGTATGTATTGAGCCGTACTGTATTGTACCCATTCTGCAATCTGTTAAATAAAGTTTTCATTCATTCATTCATTCACCTTCATTGAGGTAAAGGCCAGCTTCATTCAGACAGTGTGTCCGGTTGGGTTCTTGTAACAAGGGTAATTCAGTTTGTGGCACTCTAGAATCCCCAACTTTTATTTTGTCAATCCTTTTTGATAATGCTGCTGCTTCAACGTCGCCTGGTGTAACGGAGGTCCGTGAGTAATATCCACAGTCACGATAAATACGTGTGTGTCGAGAAGTGACTGTGGCAGTAAGCGGGCTGCGAGTTAAACTCACTTCCCCATCAGGGGCGGAGCTAGGGGGTGGCTACTGGGGCTCAAGCCCCGAATGTTTTCTGAAAAGCCCCGAATCTATAAAAAAAAATATATATATATTCATCATTGTTACATGAAAATATGTTTGCACCAGATTTAGCAGAAGCTAATTTCCATCTGTGGTCTATCCAGCTGCTAACTGTATTTGAGTGAGTTAAGTCTTGGTGTCATGGTAGACTCAGAACTAAGCTTTAAATCACAATCAACAAGTTGACAAAAACTTAATTCTTCCACCTTAGAAACATAGCTAAAGTACGGCCATTTATAAATCAAAAGGACGCTGAAAACCAGATCCATGCCTTTATCTCAAGCCAACTCGACTACTGTAATGCACTCCTTACCGGCCTCCCGAAAAAATACGATGATAACTATTTTATTGCAATGCACTATTGCATTATTTTATTCTATTTTACTAACTATTTTATTGCACTGCATATTTTACTTTGTATCAGTGAATCATAGACGCCTGGCCATAAGAGCATTCAGAGCATCTCTGCTCTCCCACTATTGAACTTGGGGGAGCAAAGGTATGCTCTTGCTCCACCACTTTTTGATCCGCCCCTGTTCCCCATAACAGGGTTAATAGACACATAGATACGGTACCCAGGAGTGAATTCACCTCTTAGTGCAGCGGTCTATGTTGTTGCCCACGGCGTGGGAGACCTGTGTTCGACTCTCCCTCGGGGCATCGACATTTAATACACAACGCAGATAGGCCGGGAGCCAGGTCCACCCCTCAGGATCTTTTTTGCTACCTTTTTTTCATTATTATTTCCTGTTATCCCATACCTTGGGCCATCACCAGTTGATAATGACCACCCCCAAATCATCCCTGTTTGGCCTCAGGGGCCAGAAAACCCTCTTTTTGGGAAAAGCTTCTGGCGAAATTGAGGGTACTGCAACTGCATAAATGGTCAGATTGCGAAGCGGTCGCCCCGGGTTCGATTCCCCGACCCGGTGGCCATATGCCGCATGTCTTCCCCTCTTCTCCTCCCGTTTCACCCTCTCTCCTCTATCGGTCCTGCGTGGCCGCTGTCGGTCCTGCGTGGCCAAAAGGTCCTGCGTTGACCAAAAAAGCTGAAAATGCTATAAATAAAATCTTAAAAAAAAAAAAAAATACCCCAAAAGACAAATAATGTCTGTCCGCCTGACAAATTGTCATCAAAAGTGATCATTTTCAAGTATTTTATTATACATGTTGCTGCCTCACATGGATATAAAAACTGCCCACATTTATAAGCTTCAATTTAAGTCCAAGATGACCTTTCTATCTAGAATAGTACACCTGCTATGACCAAAGTTCTCCATTGTACCTCAAATCGAGAAAATAGAACATTCAAGCATTACCCTTATTTCTTCCCTTTTTTTTCTCCCTTGTTTTTTATATCTAAAAAATATATTAAACAAGAGTTGAGAGACTTAAGTAATGTAATGCTATACTATCTGAAGTTAATTACATGACAAGTGAACAATGTTACTGTTTCATGATGATGATGATGTGTACAGATGGGCTGGGTTTGCCGGACCAGAGGCATGTCAGTGCTTATTCAATGTCAAGACTGTCACACTTGGCTGGCCCACAGTTTACTGACCCATGACTTTGGACGGGAATCGCTTTTATTGAAGCTATCAATAGATTGTATTAAAGCTCAATGGGAGCAGGACAGATGCTTAATACATGAAAGTCTATCAAATCTAAACCCTTTGAATTAGTTAAAGGCCACTGAGTTTGAACAGATTTATTTGCAGGTTGCCGTCATATATTAAAGGTTGTGTAACATTAGGTCTCCTGCATGACCTTGTCGTTGTCACTCCTTCATTCTGTCTAATGTTGCTATAAATAAAAGACGGACAAATTATTCTTTATGAAAGGTACCTTTTAATTTGGCTGTGTGTGTGTGTGTGTGTGTGTGTGTGTGTGTGTGTGTGTGTGTGTGTGTGTGTGTGTGTGCGTGCGTGCGTGCGTGTGAGGGAGGGAGGGAGGGAGGGAGGGAGGGAGGGAGAGAGAGAAAGAGAGAGAGAGAGAGAGAGAGAGAGAGAGAGAGAGAGAGAGGAGTGAGGGGAGGGGGCAGGGCGGAGGGGGTAGAGGATGGTTAACCATTGCAACCATTGACATTGAGCCGCTGTTTCATCACTTAGCAGGAGAGCACACATGTAGTCTCGCGTCGTGCCGCCGGGCAGGGAGACAGAGATACAGTAGGGACAGTCGGATGGATCTCCATTCAGGACGGGGTAAGAAAGTACAAATGGCACCTTTTACATTTATAAATCAGTTCAGAATGCATGCAAAATAACACGGCTCTTGTCACGGACGTGTCACGGTTCATCATGAATGTTGACAGGTCAGTTTTACTGCCCCGGCTGTCCTCATCCACCATCCTCCTCAGTCGCTCCTATTCCCACCTGCCACTGTATACATCGCTGTGGTTCATCTGGGTCCTGGCTGCTTCTATTTGACTGCTTTTGAGATTTGACTCCAGGTGAATAGTGCTTCTGGTTCAGAGGCAAGATCTGATTTAAATCTTTCGTTTTTCTACCAGGTGTTTAGTTTTAAATCAACAGGAAGAGAATGTGTGGGAGATATATATATATAGGGGGGGTAAATAGCATGGCTGCCCCCTTTTAACAAATCATTTTGATTTTAGTCGACCAGGACTTTGTTAGTCAATTAGCCATCTTTATTAATGTTTTTTTCTCATAAAAAATTATGAGCAAATCTCTGGAAAACATTTAAAGAGATCCTTCTTCATGATCGCATTGTGGAAACTCAATTTAACAGATTTGTTGATTCATCTATTAGTCGACATATAGTTTTATGACTACACATTTCTTTAGTTAAAAAGGGAAATACAGATAAACATCTAAAGATTTTCAGCTTTTTTCACCTTTTTCTGTGCTGAAATAGAATGTGTTTGAATCTTATTTTACTGAATTCCTTGTGTCAAATCGTTTGAGGAAATGTTTTAATTTGTCTCTATATGCTGCTCAAAAGTTGTGCTGTTTTCCTTTCCGGGTTCATGTTCAGGATAGGTGTAATAAAGGGTTAAAGAATACCATTATTTCAACCCGGTCCCTGACAGAACCTTAAAAAAAAAAAAAAAACATCCACCCTATGTTTCCATCTGAACTATACAGCAAACAGAGAGAGAGAGACAGAGAGAGAGACCTGGCTGCCCTCCTTCCTTCCTTTCTCCTCATCAATCTCTCTTCTTCTATTTGCCTCTACTGGAAACTCCAGAGCCACCTTAGCCGCGCGTCATTACCCGCGGTGAAGTGGAGCGGGTTGCAATGCTCCGTGTGTCAGCCACCGCTCGCTCCCCCGCGTCGCTTCATGCGAGGAGCGTCTGTGAGAAGCAGGGCTTCACACCAACACCTGTGTCAAAAACACACACCAACACCAACACCTGTGTCAAAAACACACACCAACACCAACACCTGTGTCAAAAACACACACCAACACAATACTGCTACATCTATACATTTATGACATACCAGATTTACAAATACAGTACTGTTTGTGATACAAAAAGAGTAAAAGAAAAAAGAGAGTATATACATTTGACGAAGAAACTGTACATTGGAGGAGGTGGGGGGGGGGGGGGGGGACTGTACACAGTGCTGTACCTGAGGAGGGGCTCTCTCTTTCTCTCCGCAGTTGATTATTGACGTGACAGGGGGCGCTGTGTGAAGTAGGTTCACTGTGTTAAGAGCGGCCATCATTAAATTAATAAAAAAAGTATGCATTGATTTGTTTTTAAGTGTATGTCACTATACAAGTAGGCCTAGATTGTTTTATAACCTGAATAATGTGCAAGACCATAATACCACTAGTACTACAAGGAACATACCAACAACACTATGGAAAATGTGCTTACCTTCTTCTCCAGAGTCATAATCATAATCATAATCAACTTTATTTATATAGCACATTTACAGTTGTGACTGTACCAAAGTGCTTCACAGATAAAAGCATATAGTAAAGAAAAAATACATATACAATACATATACTAAATATAATGCAAAAAGTGCAAATACAAATGAGTGCAGGGGTTCAGATAGAAATAAAAAATTAAATAAGAATAAAAGAAAGAAAAGAGTCAGGAAGTTAGATACCAATTTCCTCTCTGTGCGTTGAGTAAGAAGTTATCCCGCTGCAAGCTAATTAGTGGAAGTGGATACGGACCACTAGCCTAGCTGTTTTTGGCCAATATAGGCTAGCTGGTCCGTATCTGCTGCGATTAATTTGTGCTAAGCTAGGCTAGCTTGCAGCTGGATAGGTTTCTACTGAACGCACAGAGAGGAAGACTTCTAGTCTGACTCCCATACTGTCGGCACGTTCCTTTAAACGAAAGCATTAAGATCTTCATGATTTCTCCCTCGCTTTTTTCTCTATCTATATCTCTTTCAATTGAACATTTTAAATATAAAATCAGTATTGGTGGTGTCATGTTGCTCACTTTACCTCAACTTCCACCACATTCTGTGTTACGAATTGTCACACATCTCACAAATAGTGGGTTGTCAATACCTGTGTCAGGTTTTCTACTACATCTGTTACCAATTTAAAAGGGTTAAAGGATATTTGGGACCTCTGTCCCTATTCCCTACACTTAGCAGTGATGTTGTCGAAACGTATCCCATGGTGCACCACAGTAGGTGTCAGTGTTTCTTTCAGGGCTTGGACAGACTGGAGCGCGGCCTCTTCCACTTTGCATTAGTTGTGTGGCTAACTAGCCAGAGCTGCGGTGCTCTACTGGTTGACAGCGCCAGTTGGTAAGCAGCCCTAGCTGCGGTGCTCTACTGGTTGACAGCGCCAGTTGGTAAGCAGCCCTAGCTGCGGTGCTCTACTGGTTGACAGCGCCAGTTGGTAAGCAGCCCTAGCTGCGGTGCTCTACTGGTTGACCACGGCAGTTGGTAAGCAGCCCTAGCTGCGGTGCTCTACTGGTTGACCATGGCAGTTGGTAAGCAGCCCTAGCTGCGGTGCTCTACCGCAGAGGTTCCCAAAGTTTTCAGGCCGCGACCCCCGAAATAACAGTGTCAGAGAGCCGCGACCCCCACTATTATAGGAGATTAATTTTTTTTTTTTTTTTAATAAATGAAAAAATGTGGGTTGAAACATGCAAACGTTCAAACGCGCACACACTAATACGCATTGGAGGCTTTTAACCAGGGCCGGACTGGGGAAATCATTCAGGCCAGGAAATATAGTGCAAAATATAGCCCCAGTCAGGCCACTTTTTAATACAATATTTTATTCAACTTCAGCCCCGATCATAACACCACATATTCATTTTATAATTCTAACCCTTTAAATGCCAGTGTGTGTGATGGCATATATTTGCAATATATCAAATGCAAAGTAGATTTTTCTGGGGGGGATTATTACAGGCTAGCATGTGTCAATGATTAGCAACAACACTGATTTTGATGTATTTTTTTGTTTTTGTAAGGTTCCCGCCTCCACCAATCACATGCGGCTCCCTTTGTGTGTGTGTGAGAGCAAGAGAGAGAAAGAGAGTTCTCCAACTTGTGTGAGTTGCAGTGATCTCCTGGTTGTTCCCCACCTAGGTTATCTAACTATTGCGCCGCTGCAACTATAAACGCTGGCCTGGCCGCGTGAACACTTAAGGTAACCTACTTGCGTTCAGCGTTTCTCTGATTGGCCACGACGCCCACGTGACCGCACGCTAGACCGCCCCCTTATCGCCGCCTGCCGCTCCTGTGTGTTGCAGCGCGGCACGAGCAGCAGAGGTCCCTCGCGGAAATGAAATGCGGAAATGTAATAATGTTATGTTCGAATCGAATCGCTAGAATACACAACATATTTATCAAAACAACTACCAGATTCATTCATAACGTTATTTCGCGTGACAACACAGCCCAGCTGAAACTGTACATTGCAACGTTATATAACGCAACGTTATATAGCGTTATTTCGCGTTTTTATTCATGACGTTATTTCGCGTGACAACACAGCACAGCTGTCAGAAACTGCCCATTGAGGGCGTTTGAATCACTGTACATCAGTGGAGGCTGCTGACTGATTAACTAGAAACTGTACATACAGAGTTATGTGTACTGTACTGTACAATACAGAGTTAAGTGTGTACTGTACATACAGAGTGTAGTGTACAATACAGAGTTAACTCTGTATGTACAGTACACACTTAACGCTGTATGTACAGTACACACTTAACACTGTATGTACAGTACACTCTGTATGTACAGTACACACTTAACTCTGTATTGTACAGTACACTCTGTATGTACAGTACACACTTAACTCTGTATTGTACAGTACAGTACACTTAACTCTGTATGTACAGTACTCACTTAACTCTGTATGTACAGTACACACTTAACTCTGTATTGTACAGTACACTTAACTCTGTATGTACAGTACACACTTAACTCTATTGTACAGTACACTTAACTCTGTATGTACAGTACACACTTAACTATGTATGTACAGTACACTTAACTATATGTATTGTACAGTACACTCTGTATGTACAGTACACACTTAACTCTGTATGTACAGTACACTCTTAACTCTGTATGTACAGTACACTCTTAACTCTGTATGTACAGTACACTCTTAACTCTGTATGTACAGTACACTCTTACTGATTAACTAGAAACTGTACATTGTAACGCAACATTATATAATGTTATTTCGCGTTTTTATTCATAACGTTATTTCGCGTGACAACACTGTACATCAGTGGAGGCTGCTGACCAAATTTTTAGGTGAAGCACAAATTATTATATTATATTATATATTAGATTATATTTTTTAAACATCCCCAACGCTGCAACACCCCCATTCCTCCCAGGTGTCAGGCTCCTCATTCGCTTCCATTCATTTTGGGGACCATGTTTAAATATCGGAGATGAACGTTATTTCGATTGATATGAATAGCTAGTTACGTTTATATAGAGAGATGATAAATTAATTAAACGAACCGGTATGAGCATGTCAGTGAAAGTTATTAGGCTCAGCTGTATACAATGCAGAAGCCTTTTGTAGAGGGGAAAAGGTGCTGAATGGACAGGGTGTGTGTGTGTGTGTGTGTGTGTGTGTGTGTGTGTGTGTGTGTGTGTGTGTGTGTGTGTGTGTGTGTGTGTGTGTGTGTGTGTGTGTGTGTGTGTGTGTGTGTGTGTGTGTGTGTGTGTGTGTGTGTGTGTGTGTGTGTGTGTGTGTGTGTGTGTGTGTGTGTGTGTGTGTGTGTGTGTGTGTGTGTGTGTGTGTGTGTGTGTGTGCGCTGAATGGACAGGGTGTGTGTGCTGTGGTGGGTTGCAATGACTCAGATTGTGAAGGTTTCATGTGAAAACAAGGATATAATAACCATAATCTACTAGACTCTGGCAATTTGCTGCATAACGAAGCTACTAATAAGCCATATAAAAACATTGGTAATGGGGTTTTAATGGTTGTGATCCCCGCCAGACATGGGAGATTTACTATAGTACCATCTGGGGTACTATAAAAGATTGAAACATATCACTCTGAATATGGTGACAGCATAAACACAGCGGTAAACGACCCACGTCTGTGAAGGGAAAACCAATAACATGGCAGCCCAGCTGGCATGGGAGGGGGGGAAAAGCAATAAAGACATAATTAGTACTTGAAGATGTCTGGCAGATTCAGGTTGGTCTCATGAAGAGATAACATTGAGTAACACTGAGCCCGTAGATATACAACATCTTGGATACATTTCAGTCAGGTTTTAGAGCCAACCACAGCACACAATCTGCCCTGCTCAAGGTCACCAATGACCTGTTTCTCACCACTGACAACCGCAACTGTGCTGTCCTTATGCTCCTAGACCTTAGTGCAGCTTTCGATACGATAGACCATAACATCCTTATTGATCGTCTCTGCCAGGCAGTTGGTGTCAGTGGCACAGCTCTATCTTGGTTCACCTCCTACCTCAGTTATAGAAGTTTCTCTGTCAACATCGGCAATTGCTCCTCCCCCTCTGCCTCTCTCTCTTGCGGGGGCCCCACAAGGCTCCATCCTTGGCCCTATTATATGTTCCCTGTATATGCTGCCCCTTGGTTTAGTCATTAAAAAACACAACATCTCTTTCCATTGTTATGCCGACGACACTCAGGTCTATCTCCCCATGAAACCCAATGACAAGTCCAGTCTTGACAGCCTCCGATCCTGTCTAGATGACATCAAATGCTGGATGGTACAAAATGTCCTACAACTCAACGATTCGAAATGCGAAATCCTCCTTTTCATCCCCCCAAACCAAACCGGTGTTATCGCCAGCAGCCTGGGTAACCTGTCTGCCCTAGTTCAGCCCTTTGTAAAAATAAAAAATAAAAACCTGGGCGTGTTCTTTGACCCCAAATTTTACTTTAACAACCTCTTAAGCTGCAAGGGCCCACATGTGGGCCCTCTTGAGGATGATTTGCCCACCGGCACTTTGGTGACCACTAGTGGCTCGGATGTGCATATTTTGTAATACAATATATATATCGAATTAAAGCCCCATTTGTTGCCTGTCAATAGCCCTTTCAGGTGACAAAATCCGTTCAGCGGTTCTCGAGTTACATGCCAATATTTGAGTCTTGCGCAAAGTACACGGTATTGCGCAAATACCACTCCCGACTCTTGGCTCTCTAGTTCAGCCAATCATTTGGCGATCTCGAAAATGGTTGGACAGGGTTGTAGCCAATGAGTGTGGCTTTCCAGTGATATCCCACCTGGGGATGTAATCAAGAATCAGGGATCTAGGTGAAATGTCACGAGCGAAAACAGGAAGAGAAAAAACACAGAATGAATTGAAGTCTATGAGAAAACTGCATTTTCTTTTGTACACAGTTGACCAAAATCACTCCTAATCACTCATTTCTGAACGGATCTTTATGAAATTTGGACATCTGAGTTTTTTAAGCCTCCAGCCATTCTGGGGAAATACTACTTCTAGAATACTAACTACTACAGAAAAAAGTTTTTCTACAACTCAAGTTCAGACCTATGTTACTCATTAGCACTAAAGGTGAGGTTTCCTTATTGTATCAGAACCTTCAGAATGTCATCTTTCAAAAGAGACCAGGCTCATGCATGTGGTATAAGTATAAAGTATAGTATTTTGGTTTGCAAAAAAGGTATGCAGTCCTCAAAAACTAAAACTAAAAGGGACAATTTTGGGGGCGCCTGTTAAGAGGTTAACGGCAGGTGAACTCGGTGGTGAAGGGGTGTTTTTTCCAGCTTCGGTCCATAGCTAGGATCAAGGCCATTCTCTCCCCCTCAGACCTTGAGAGAGTCATTCACGCCTTCATATCTTCACGACTTGATTACTGTAAATCCCTGCACCTGGGGCTTAATAAGTCGACCATAGCCCGCCTACAGCTACACCACAACGCCGCTGCTAGATTGCTCACAGGTACTCGGAAGAAAGCTCATATCACCCCTGTTCTTGCCTCCCTTCATTGGCTCCCAGTATGCTATAGGATATAATTCAAAGTTCTCCTATTTGTCTACAAAGTTCTTAATGGTAAGGCCCCCTTTTACCTAGCAGACCTCCTCACCCCCTATACCAGCGCCAGGGCCCTCAGATCTGCTGATAAGGGTCTCCTAACGACACATAAGTCCAACTTCAAGTCTAGGGGGGGGACGTGCTTTTGCTGTCGCAGCCCCTAACCTCTGGAACAGCATCCCCACGTCCATCAAATTTGCCCCCTCCTGGGGCGCCCGAGTGGCGCACCGCATACAGCACTATGGTGCAAAACGACTGACCCGGGTTCGACTCCCGGACCCGGCGATCCTCCCCCGTCTAACTCCCATTCCTACTCTCTCTCTCTCTCTCCACCGGACTGCCCGGTAGCAAAAATCAATAGAAACCTACAAAAACATAACTTGTCCGAAAGGACAAGTAGCATTTAATTTTGCCCCCTCCATCGAGTCTTTTAAATCTAAGATCAAAACTCACCTATATTCCTTAACCTTCCCTGACTCACTCTGACTCTTGCCTTGTTTGTTTTGACGTGTTGTTCTGTTTCTTTGTTTGTCTGTTGGTTGTTTATTTTCAGTTTATTTATACTTTAGGACTACTTTCTTAATTTTTTTAGCTACGCAACCCACTGTAAAGCACTTATGTTGACAAGTGTCATGTTTAAATGTGCTATACAAATACTTTTGATTGATTGATTGATTGATTGATTGATTGATTGATTGATTGATACAGTAGGTAATGATGGAAGCTTTCATTATAATTAACAAATATCACTGTTCCTCTTCACGTGTATCACATCCAACTTCACATTATTAAAGGTCAACCTTCACGTTGTATTTTTGTTCAATAAACAATGTGGACTAGGCCAACAGTGAATTTCATGAAGAATGGAAAAAAAAGTATTGAAATTGACCCAGTTTTAGCGTTTTTATCAAACATTTTGTCTGCCCAACACAATCACCACGCACGTGCATATTTTAATCAATGGTTCATAACGTGCGTGTGTAATCGAAATGATCGTCACAACAGGTGCAGGGCACCAGGGGGCGCTGAGAGTCACACACAGCTAGTGGCAGGCACTGATATAATGCTTGCTACTACTAGCCGAATGAAAATGTATCTGTTTCACCTAACACTATTGCTCCGTGATTATAGCCACCCATCTCTAAAGCCACAACCACGTTACCATATTTGTAATAATGTAAATCATTGTGTCGTTGTACACATATTGTGTTTATAACGTTAGTAGCTAACATAGCTTAGCTTGGTAGCTATTGTGCTAACAAAATATCCCGACATCCGGCTCGCTGGCCGGCATGAACGGCCGACCCAAAATGGTTCTCTTCTCTCTGTACACCCCGTCTCCACGGGTACCCCGCCGGGGAGCCCACGGACGCGACAACGGCGGCAATGGTGGCAGCCTGTAGGGTGCTCGAGCCCGTAAAGGCTAGTGGTACACGATAGCTATGAGCTAACAACGGCCGCCGCTGTTGTCACGTCCACAAGCTCCTCCGCAGGACACCCGCAAGGACGGGGGCACACAAAGAGGAGAGAACCATAGGCTAACGTCAGTGTAGTGGTCCCGACTGTAGGCAGCAGGGACGGCGGAGCTATATAGGCTAACTGTGATGCACCGAGTGGGCCACCATTGAACTAGTACTATGACCCGGACGGGCAAGGCATTTCCTGAAGTGACGTCACGGCCGTGCTAGCTTTTAGATTCGGCTCATTAATATGCACCTGTAGTGACGTCGGCGTTTGATAAGCTTTTTTGATTCGCGCGTGCATGTTATTCGTGCGTGGACCTTTTTAACTCTTTCAGAGTGGCATTTCCGGTGTCAAATGGAAAAAAAAAATAATGAAATGATATACCAATGATGTAAACTACCCATAATTGATCAGTAGGGTTTAACCTGGAGGTTGGGCTTTAAGCTATTAACAAAAGAGATGTGTCTTTGTAGTGGGCTATAGAGTCAGGCTGTGAATGAAGTAGATTTTTGAAGCCCAGCTCGCTAGACACGGAGCCAGATCCTCTCTGTTTAGATTACAGAGAACATTTCTCTTTGGTTAGAGCTCTGTGTGAAGCTACATCCTGTGTCTATTCTCTCACTTCTGTTCGTCTGTCTACTGTAATGTGGTGAGAGGGGGATGTGTGATAATGAGCCCGAGAGTGAGTGAGAGAAATTATATTCCCTGGTGTACCCAGCCAGGCCTGAACAGAGAGGCAGTGATGCTGAAAATAGCTGGATGCTATAGACCTGTTCGCTGTATACAAACATACCGTGTTCTAGCCAATCAGCAATACCAACTGAGTCACGTGACTAATTTGCCCACAGGCACAGTACAACGGGGCTCTATGGAGAAACCATGACACTCCCCTGACAAAAGTAGTTTCAAACTAAAACGGCTGGATGTCATTTAGCCAAATCAGCATGGCTGTGAGTGTGAGTCTTTCACCTTTTACATATCTAGCTTTGACATTGATTGATTGTATAGATCGCTAGCATGGCTAACAAATGCAAATATATTGTAGTCTGCCCCGTTGTTCTGACCAGCGTGCATATTTGTCATGACGTCGACAGCGAACAAGTCTTTACTGGAAAAACCATCCCACCCTCTCTATGAGGAGCTACTGTACAGTCAAGATGAGGAGCACATTCAAACCATCCCACCCCCTCTATGAGGAGCTACTGTACAGTCAAGATGAGGAGCACGTTCAAACCATCCCACCCCCTCTATGAGGAGCTACTGTACAGTCAAGATGAGGAGCACGTTCAAACCATCCCACCCCCTCTATGAGGAGCTACTGTACAGTCAAGATGAGGAGCACGTTCAAACCATCCCACCCCCTCTATGAGGAGCTACTGTACAGTCAAGATGAGGAGCACGTTCAAACCATCCCACCCCCTCTATGAGGAGCTACTGTATAGTCAAGATGAGGAGCACGTTCAGCCATAGCTCATCCCCCCACGACGCACCACAAACCACCTCGGCCAGTCTTTCGTGCCAGTAGCCGTCAGGCTCCACAACCGTGGACACGGACTGCTGCCAGAACGGCTGGTGAACTTGAGAACTGTTAGGACTATCTGACTCTTAATAATAATAAACAGGGCGGCTACGTGGCGCAGTGGGCAAGGCGCTCGCAACGAATGCTGGAGACTAGGCTCGAACCTCCTGTTCGAGCCCCGCTCTCCACATTGCTTTCAGTTTAGCTGGTCGTCCGTACTAATACACATTGGCAGTATTACGGGGAGGGAAACTGAAGGGTGGGGATCGGGCGTTGTGGACAGCGACTCCTACAGGTCGGTTGGTGCGCCTGCGCAGTAGAATCAAGAAGCGACGGGGCGGGGCCCCTCCAAAGCCCAGACCCCCGACGCTGAAAGATCGAGCCGCGCAGGCGAAAAGATGCGACGGCTGTTACCTCGAGTATCGGAGGGGACTCGTGCTATGTATGACTTAGTCCACATTGCAGCCGGCTTGTGGGAGGCAAGAAACAGCGTTCGTGACAGGGGAGGGTTGAATTGGACGATATGAAAATTGGGATGTGAGAAAAATATAAAAATGGGAGAAAAAGTGGATCAAAAAAATAATAATAAACAAAGCTACAAAACAGTGTGCATCTGCGAAACAGAGCTGAATAGCAGAGTTCTAAGGCGGCGGTTACACCTTTCGTTTCATTTTCGTTTCATTGTCATACGAGTTTCGCCGCGACGCGGCAGCCTCGAGTCACACTTTCGTTTTTGTCACCTGGGCACAGTGATGTAGTACACTGCCAAAGCAGTAGGTGGCAGTAGGTGGCGAACATGAAGGCAATTTCAACCAATCATAACTTGAATGTGCCAATACACTTCCTGGAAGCTCCAGCAAAGAAAATGTCAACAAGGCAGGCGCCTATGCCGCGCCACCATCTTGCCTATTTACTCAATGCAGCAATTCTTTTTCAGCAAAGCCTAATAAAAGTGCAATAAACAAAACGGATACATTCACTGTGTGTTCTGCCTGTCATTTGTTGATGAAACAAAACTAACATCAACACAAGTGACCACCAAGAGCGGATAGTTTAGTCTAAAAAAAGATCGGTAGCATTGTTAGCTGCATGCTAACGTCAATGGAATTTGCCATTATAACAGTATAGTATTGTAGCTAGAAGCTAACGTTAGCTCACGCTACTTAGCCAGCACCAAACTGATGATATCGGGAGCTATCAGTAGTTAGATAACATTAGAGACAACGCTGTGTGTATTAAACAAAGGTGAATAGATGACTGGGCCATTTTGTTTAATGCTTGTTAAGTTGAAAGAGGAGCTTTGAGCTAACAGGGTTTGATAGCTAACACTAGCTCATGTTATCCAGTGGCAGTGCCAATCGGTAATGCTAGCAGAATGAATGGATGTAAACTTTATTTAACATATTGCATATGGGTACAATACAATACGGCTCAATACAAACAATTGTTAAGGGAATGCAGACTGTTGTAGCTTGGACTGGGGTCCTTATAACAATAACTTGACAACACATAGTAGCTGCAGCTATTTGGTTTGGGACAGCTCTGCTGTCACCGGAAGGGCACGCAGATGGTATCTACTGCGCATGGGCGTTTTCGCAACAACAGCTCCGTGCTGACTACACGGCTGTTGTCGGCGCGTTTTTTAGGGGTTCTCCAAAACGCAAACACAATTTAGCGTTTCAGCCGTATACGCCAAAAAACGCATTTCTGTGTAATAGGGACATCAAACGTATTCAAAAACGTATAAAAACGAGCCACAAAAACACTAGTCTAACCATGGCCTAAAGCTCTGGTATAAAGTGGTTCAAAATACTGGAGATGGTGCTCCAGTTTTCACAGAGGACCTCAAATTTCTCTGACAAAAAAATAAGGTAATTGAGTCCTGTTTTGGCCCCCGGTTCCTGAGGGGAAAAACCACTGTCCCAGTCTTCTTGATATTATTAAATCATTATTATTACCACCACCAGACCAGGATGTAGGCAGGACAATGATTTTCCTTGTATCTCCTTCATTCTCTCTCTCTCTCTCTCTCTCTCTCTCTCTCTCTCTCTCTCTCTCTCTCTCTCTCTCTCTCTCTCTCTCTCTCTCTCTCTCTCTCTCCCCCTCCCTCTCTCTCTCTCTCTCTCTCTCTCTCTCTCTCTCTCTCTCTCTCTCTCTCTCTCTCTCTCTCTCTCTCTCTCTCTCTCTCTCTCTCTCTCTCTCTCTCTCTCTCTCTCTCTCTCACACACATAACAGCAGGGTGTGCATGTCATGTAAATCATCCAGGTGGTGATGAGATTATTGTTACAATCACCAGACCAGGATGTAGTTGGGACAGGGATTTTACCTGTATCTCCTTCATTCTCTCTCTCTCTCTCTCTCTCTCTCTCTCTCTCTCTCTCTCTCTCTCTCTCTCTCTTCTCTCTCTCTCTCTGTCTCTCTCTCTCCTCTCTCACTCATACACACACACACACACACACACACACACACACACACACACACACACACACACACACAACAGCATGTCAGATTCAAGGCAGCTAACCTCCTCGTTGGATCCTCAGCATTATACTCTATTGATGGCAGGATTGCAGCAGGATTAAACTGTCTTCTTTCATCCTCTTCTCGCGGTCTCACCTGATGGCTGTAAATGACTGCACCCAGCAGTCTGGGGGAAACAAGAGGCCTGCTTGAAGTGATAATAGAGGGAGCCACCTGGGCTGGTCTCACTGTGCACCTACTGTACCTGCCAACGTGACATTCTAGCAGTGATTCAAAGATGACGTTCTACTGTAGTAATTGGGCTTTTAAACTGACATGACTGGGACAAAAATAAATCAAGTGAAATCTGAGGGCCAGCTGTGATTCCAGTGAACAGAAACAACACCAACTCATAGAGGACCAATAGTACAATGTAAACCAGTTAGAAAACAACACCAAAGTGTAGCAGATAAAATGTAGCCTAATAATTAGACATACTCTGACATCACTAAATCGGGGGCAGGGGGGACAGAGTGTGCAGGATAATTAAAATGTCAACCACTACAGAAAATTGTGTTTAATTACTCTTTGATACCAGGAAATCAATTCAGTGTGATGGTGAAAGAAACAGAATTTCGCCTACAGTCCAAATTAGGATTTTGTTATCACCAACACAGCTGGTGGTGAAAGAGACAGTTCAGGGCCCCGTTCCACGTACCTGGATAACTGAGTTAGCCGGATAACTTTAACTGGATAACTGAGTTAGCCGGACTTTCCGGTTCCCCGTACGTGGATTTTCCAAATCACCATGACAACAGATCCAAAAGTTTGAGCCTGGTCGAAAGCAGAGTTTAAGTTCAAGTTAGCCTGAACCATCGCCACGCCCCCGCAAAAAAGTGACAGCCCGTTTCCTGAAACTATTCCCACAGTCTACGATCTGCATTATACCATTCTGAATTACGTTTTTGTGCTCCATTCTTCCAGAGGGGGCTTTTGAAATGTAAAATAGACCCAAAATGCTGATACTAAATTCACTTTGTCCTAAATAATGCACGTTATATGGCGCTCGCTCGGTGCGATGTACACATTATGACGTGGTTATTTTAATTGTAACTGGGATTAAGATGTCTGATGAGATGCGCTGTTTGACGGATTTGAGGAATTGAATGAGCCGTTGACGTCACATTAATGAATGAGGATAAAGAAATAAAACTTCATTCAAAATAAGGAATATTCTAAACACGGGTCTCTCGTTCATTAATGTATAAACAATGAATTTATCCCATCTGGCACAGTGGCCCAGCGGTAGTGCTCAAGCCTGCCAACCCAGCGACCGGGGTTCAAAACCCTGTGTTTCCAATATAATTATCTTGAATATAATATTAATGATTATACGCCAAAGTAGCCTGGTTTTAAGTTAAAATATTATAAATCTACATGCATTGAGGATGTCATTCTTTATATAGCTCTCAACGTGCACCAAATTGAATTATTCCTATATTGCAAAAAGAAGGAAAAGACTAGGGTCTCGAACACCGGTCGTCTGCGTGAAAGTCAAACGAACAACCCGTTAGACCACAGTAGAGATAAGTTAAAGATCGACTATACATCAATCAATGGGTAAGAGAGCCGTATCGTAATTCTGTTTAACAGTTTAACTAATTATTTTCGCTAGCAAGATCTCATTTGATTATTCAATCCAGCAGGCAAGTTTAAAGAAATATAATCTGATTGATTGAGGTAATGAGGGACTTAAAATTAGCCTATAGATAACGCATTTAACTTGTCGGCGAGGCGATTGAGCCGTATTGCAATCTGTCAATAAAGTTTCAAATCAATTAATCAATCAATGCCGTTAGAGAATCAGGATCTCTGCCATCGATACGTGCTGGCTTTTCACCTGAAGCGGCCGCGCGCATTTAGCCTGAGTCGCAAGTCTGGCTTGAGTTAACGAGACTGAATCCACCTTCGAGGAACAGGAAAATCCCGACTTCAAACATCGGGTTAACTGAAGCTGGATAATGACATCTTGATCGACTTAGTTGAACCACGTACGAGGAATGGGGCCCAGGACAGTTCACAAATCACAATACACAAAAAAAGATTTAGTAGTAATGATCTTTTCTGGACCCGAAGGGCCGGCCCACAATAGCGAATGTCCCCTAATTAACTGACTGACTGTGCCCATTGTTGAAACACATAATGTACGTTGTGGTGTGGCCCGGTCCTTCTTAACTAGGCTTGGCTAGTCTTGTTTTTATTTGGCACTGTGCCACTTAAAGCTGCAGTAGGCAACTTCAGTGAAATGAGCAAGAGTGAGCTTACCTGCCCAACAGAAACAGAGCTCTGTATCACTTTCCAAGCCCATGCAGCAACAGAGGTTTTCCACAGACTCCCAGAGGCAAAAAAATAAAAGAATATATATATATATGTGTGTGTATTTCCCAGCCTCTGATCGACAGGTGGTTTTGAACAATGTGTCTACTTTTTGGCAGGGGTGTAAAAAGTACCCAGAAATTATACTTAAGTGAAAGTATGGGTACCGTTGGACCTGCGAGATGTGTACTTTGTACTTTGTAGGTCTGCATTTTAAATGTAAGGAGTAAAAAGTATGTTTTTTCTCTCTGAAATGTAATTGAGTAAAAGTACAAGTATACAAACCTAATAATACTAGAGTAAAGTACAAATCCCCCAAAACAGTACTTAAGTATTGTAACAAAGTACAATTACTCAAGTACTTTACACCCCTGCTTTTTGGCGAGTCGTAGTATTCCGATACGACACCGGGAACACCAATTGGCCGGCCAAAAACATCTGATTGACCAAAAACAACAGCTCCCTGCATCAATAACCAATTAGATGTTGTTGCGTTGTTTGTTTGTTTTCGGCTTAAAGCTGCCGGTGCCTCTGGGAGCCTGTGGAACACCTTTGTTGCGCTGCATGGGCTTGAAAAGCGATGCAGAGCTCACTCTGTTTCCGCTGGGCGGGTAAACTCACTCTTGCTCATTTCTCCAAATTTGCCTACTGCAGTTTTAACCTATAATATGCAGTATATAATAATATTAGTATATATTATATATATTAGTATACCGTATAATATTATATACAGTATACACAAGAGGAGCTCCTCTCTATACTTCTTCGTAAAGGAAGTGATTCATGGTATATTTACTTTAGGTCTCTATTGCTTAGGGAACAGACGTGTTGTGCTTCCCTTTGATTTTCAAACTTCATGTTTATTTATGTCCGCATATGGAAAGGAACACACGGTAATAGGTCCCTAATGTCTTCTATGACAACAATAAAGAGGCCTTCTTCATATGAGGCCAATGGTGACACTGAAGGCAGCCACGATCAGCTCTGCAGGATCAGAACATTGTTTTATTATATGCTGACAACAATATACTTGGCTGATACTCTGTTTTAAAATAATCGACAGCTAGCAAATCAAACAACTTACCACTCACTTATAAATTCACTGACGTGCTGGATGGTAATGGTGGGTATTGTGGTGTTTTCAGGCAGGTGGCTGCTGACTCAGACTGAGAAACTAATGGACTGAGAACCTGAAGCTTCTTCCACCACTTCCTCCTCACTGACCTGTGAAGACCTCTTGATAACCTCAGATTGACCCGTGAGGGCCTCAGATTGGCCCGTTCTGACCTTTTGATGACCTCAAATTGGTCCGTGCTGACCTCTTGATGACCTCATATTGGCCCGTGCTGACCTCTTGATGACCTCAGATTGACCCGGGATGACCTCTTGATGACCTCAGATTGGTCCTTGGGGACCTCTCCAGCCTTGAGATGACTGCCCCGCGACCACCCTGGCAGACCCCTGAGTGATGAAGGGCCCTGACATCTTCCTCATCCTCATCCTCTCACTCATCTACAGAGCCGTGGTACGTATCGTCGTGGCAGTCCATTATACATGTGATTAACCCTTTCACTACCACCCTATCAAAGAGTTAACCGTCTGTAGTGTGGTAGTGAAAGGTTAACCGTCTGTAGTGTGGTAGTGAAAGATTAACGTAAGGTTATGTATATAACCAAGTTCTATGAATACTGGTGACGCTCAGCGTCATTCTGCACTAACCTCACTTCGTGCACAGCACTGAATAAAAACTCCACAATGTACCTTTACATACCGACATCCGTCTGGCCACACCCCTATCCGCTTACCTTCATAAGCAGGTGTGTGGTCACCTACTCGCCTCCTTCCCAAACTTTAACATTTAACATGAGCGGGCACACACTCATGTCGCACACACACACACTTTTTTTTTTGTATTTTATTTTTTTATTCTTTTTTAAAACAAACATATAAACAAACACACACACACTTATGGCCAAAGGAAAGGACACTTTAAATTAGAATAACAGGAACAGTGTATTGCACTACCAAAGCTAACTAGCATGTCCCACATGCTCTGTAAATAACTATGTACAGATACCGAGATGTCACTCCATGTTACCTGTTACCTGTTACTGCACAATGTTGTTTTCTTCTTTTGATTCTATTATATGTACCACTGTATTGCACATCGTTGCGGGCAAGACCACCCGCATTTCATTGTATACCTGTATGCCGTGACAATTAAAACTCTTGACTTGACTTGACTTGACTTGAACTTTCACCACAAGGCGAGGTCAAGGGCCGCAGTGGCGTCCTGACGCTGAGCGTCACCAGTATTCATAGAACTTGGTTATATACATAACCTTACATTCTATTTCATACTGGTTTCCGCTCAGCGTCATTCTGCACAACAGGAGCTGAGCGGAAGCCAGAAGCTCGACAAATGTACCCCGCTGAGGCCCCCCACAACCATCAGACCGGAGAGGACCGAGCCCCCCAACCCTCCCTAATGGAGGATACCCTCCCTATTGGAGGACGGGAGGAAGACGGATCCGACCGTGCGAAGAGAAACTCGAGCAACTCAACGCACAGGGTGAGCAAATCGTGGCTTGACCCCATGACTACGCACACGCACAACCCGCATGCCACCAGGGAACGAACGGAAGGAACAACCCTCGTTACTGCCCCCAAAAACACGGGGTCAAGAGCAAACTCAACCCTGCAGCAAGGCCGTAGCAGCGGAGCGCGAAGGAAGACCCAGACCCACTGAAGGCCAAGCATCAAGACCTCACCAGGCGGTCACTTAGTGACACCGCCCCCCACATCGCCAGCGTATTCGGACAGGGCCCCTCCAAGAGCGGGCCCTTCCCCCCACTAGTATGCCGCCTGGCACACTGACCCTGCAACACAGGCAGTCAACATGGCCGTAACTTGAAGCACTCAAAAGGCTAACCATAACGGAAGCAGGCAGCGCATCGGGGAGACGACCCCAGAGGGGTCGATCCCTTAAACCAGGCAGCAGGCTTTAGACCTGAGCCTGGAGCACTGCGGACGAGACAGGTGCCAAAGGGGTCAACTGAAAACAGCACCCCGGCGGAAGGGGCGTATGCTGGCATTGTTGCGCACCATGACAAAGCCTCCACCAAAAAAAAAACACCCAGAGGGGTCGAGGCAGAGAAGGCTGACACAATTGGCAGACGTCATGAACGTGCAGGGGCACACTCAACCGGGTAACCCGGGAGTTGACTCTGCTCCAACACACCAGGGAATCAACCACCCTCTTGGTACCACATGCGGTGGTTGTTCCTATAACCCCTCAAGAAAAAACTCCAAAACACACCTGCGGGTATATCACCGCAGTACAAGTGTTTCAGTTTTCAAAAAAGGGTTATTCCAGGCCTACGGGTCGACGAAACACAATTTCGGACCAGGCCCGGCGGCTCGGGAAGCACACAGGGCTACCAGAGGAAGTCCAGAAGACCACCCCAACAGCCCTCTCTTTGCCATGCGTGAGAGAGGAGCGAAAAGAATGGAGAACCAGCCCCTTTATGATAGCGCAGGGTACAACATGTACCCAACAAAGGGTCTCCATAACGCCCAACCCTGTGACACCCGGGCCGACCCGGCATTTTTCCCCCCGAAAAAAGCACAAGTCCCTCAGGGTACCAGAACAGCAGATCTGCGTCCCCGGCGGACAACGGGTTAACTGACCTGGACCAGCGCGACCAGAACCAGTCCCGTGCCCTAACCACGCCGACATGCCCACTCCAGGAGAGGGGGTAGGTATGCGTGTCGATCTAAGACATGAAAAACGTTGTTTTAATAACGAGCAACCAAGGCGTACTAGCCTCCTGCATGATTCTTATCAGAAAACACCCCGAGCCAGCACTATGTACGCGTCGAGACCCAAACACATCAATGGATAGTCTAACCAGACACCAGACATTGGTCCTTCAAGTCGCCTGGGAGAACGACAAGAAGTTGTCGTGCTTCATATTCTTCACTCTTTTTATTATTAAAAATAAAGAAACACTGGGGCGGTCAGGTGGCGTAACGGAGATTGCGTTCGTCACCAACCCCGCCTGTTCGAATCCAGCTCACAGCTCCGGGGTTGTCACCAGCTTGGCTGGCCGTTTACACTAATACAATTGGCAGTATTAGAGGGTGGGAGAAGCTGGCGGGGTGGGTCCGGGTCGTTGTAAACAGCGACTCCTACAGTTCGGTCGGGGCGCCTGCTAAACGCGGATAGGATCTAAGTGGGATAGTGTGATCCTTCCACACGCTACGCCCTTTCAGTGAGAATCCGCGCTGCCAGGTGAAAAGAAGCGGTTGATTGGCTGGACGTGTGTCGGAGGAAGCACGTGGTAGCCTCCACTCTCCCAGACCGACTGTGGGGGGTAAGTGCGCAGTGACCAGGAAGGGGATTGGGAATTGGCATAACGACTAACATTGGGGTGCGAGAAAATCGGAGGAAAAAGGAGGGGGAAAAAGATCAAAAAAAAAAAAAAAAAAAAAAAAAAAACACCGACTGACATGAATCCCACGTGACGCGGCCGAGGGTAAAAATTGTTTACATTCTTACTTCCCGCCACCCTCACCACAGAGAGGAGACGGGAATCCTCAGAGAGACTTCCCACGTGAGCCATAGATTGAAAAGTCACGGTAACATTGAGTCATGTGACCAACAGACTCAAGTCACACGTATATCGAGCGTAGTAGAACAGTAAGTTCCTACGCTCTGCCCCGACAACTTGACAATAACAGACCCTACATACGGGTCTGAAAAAACTCACGGAAGCCGTCGTCCAATAGAAACGTGCCTAGTGACATTTTCTATGACGGGGGGAAAACCCATGACTCAACCGCCTGTGATAGGTGCGGAGTCAGGGAACCCCCCCCCCCCCCCCCCGCCCCCCGTGCCAAGCTGCCTAACAGCTTGGCCCTGACCGAATGAAAAGAGAGTCCAAGAAACCCCCTGACCAATCAGAAGAGGGAAGGAGGGGTTTATACGGTACCCCCTCGCAAGCCCAACCCTTGCATACGACAACAACAAACAGCCATATGATACCTTAAGTAGCCAATATGCTAATGAACAGCGCAAAGCTAATTCAATGCACGCTAGCCACAGACACATCTGTGAACAGGGTTTATAGCAATGCCAAGTTATGTATGTGTGAACCCGACACCCGTATCTATGTTGTAAGACACAGAAAATCTGATAGAGAGAGAGCGGCCTGAGCCGCGGTACTTTTTCATACACGAGCATTACTGCAGACCAACACAATAGTGTTGCGGCTCAATATCACTGTTTAAGCAACAAAGCACACAACTAACCTCTACCTTTATGTGAAGATTCAGGTCGAGGCAGAAAAAAACCTTTTTCAACCGAGTGTAAGCTGCAGGCCTTGCTTAAGCTCTAACATGAATGTAGCGACCAACAAGACTTAAAGTCTAGCCCTCCTATCAAACCCATACTAGCGAAAGATTCACACGTCTTTTAGGAGGGACTCTTTATTTTCTATAAACAAATCATATTTGGGCCGGGAAGGGAACAGGGGGGGACCACAGAGGGAAAAAGTCAACTTTCAGTGACGCCTGCCACGAGCCGCTCGGGACTTGCCACCCCGGGGAGCCCCGGAGGGACGGTAAACGATCGGAGGCTGGTCACGACGATCCCTACCGTCACCTCCGGGCGTAGATGGGCCGGCTGCAGTGGCGGAGGCGCCCTCTCTCCTCCTGGCCTTCTTTGCCGAAGGTCCAGCAGTGGCGGTGGTAGCAGCGCCGGCTACGGCGGCGGAACCCCGACGACGAGCCTGCCGTCTGACTCCACCGGCGACATCGGGCGGGGGGAAATGAGGCTGGAGCACGGAACGCTCCTCCTGCATCTCCCTGCAGGTTGAGGTCATCAATTGCAGTGCCGACCCGAAAAGTCCAGCATCGGAGAGGGGTGCCGTCAGAAGTGGAGTCCTCTTCTTCTCCGGCACACGCGCCTGCTCCAGCCAAAGGTGGCGCTGGACTAGAGTGGCCAGGGCGCGTACTTTCCCAGCGGCTATGGCCTGCGGCTGGATCAGATGCAGGATGGCTCCTGCCGACTGGGCGAGCTGATCATGTTGCAAATCAGTCAGCTCCGTACCGCCCGTCAGTATCCCGGACATGAATCTCGCCAGCTGCGCGATGTTAGAAGTGGCAAACAGAGATTGCGTCGTGGAGAGAAATGACTGGTCACTCCAGAAAGCCAACCGCCTCGCCGATTTCCCTTGGGGAACCGGCTTCCGTAACGGCTCCCACACCACCTCAGGACAAAGGAGCGGCGCCATCGGCCTATCAAGCCGAGGCACCCCCTCCTTCATGCCTTCTACCAAACCCACCACCCTCATGACTTGCACGTAGGCGGGGGTGAGGCCCATGATGTGGGAGACCACCTGTCCCTGACGGACGTAGGCCTCCATTGAGGGGAAAAATGGACAGACAACGTCCACCCCTCTCACCGGACAGCGTTGCCATAGATGACCTATGAGATCGTCAGGAATAGGAACAGGCAGTGGCTGCGGCAGCGTTTGCGACTGCCGCCGCCGCCATGAGCTCGGGGAACAAAGCACGCAGTTCCCCCTGCATACTTTCCCCCACCGAGCTCGCGTCCCTCACATGCAGCAGACTACTGGTTAAAGAGCCACATTCTGATGTGGCTGATAGCAGGGCATCCCGCCGCCGAGTCGGAGGTTCTAACCCAACATCCGCGTACGAGGAATCCCAAGGAGACATCTCACCCCCCTCCAGTGTTACCTGGACGGGCGGCGGACATGTTTCCACCGGGGCTTCGAACAAGAACCTGTCCGCTTCTACCATGTAGTCCTCTGTTTCCATCGGCCATGGAGAATCAGACGCATCCTCATCCGGCTCCAGCAACTCACCAAAACCAGGCCGTTCGCGTCTACAAGCCACCATCTTGCGACGGGAGCGAGCCGACGCAAAAAGTTTGCGTCTCAAATCCCCCGCAACCAGAGGAGCCGGCCGCCCAACAGCGGACGACTCCCCGGAGGCAGAGGAACCAGAGCCGGAACCAGGCCATCGCACAAGAGACGGCGCTGGTGCACCAGCTCCTTGGAGAGGCAAACTATCTATCGGACGCCTACCGGGCGTGGTTGCCGACCACAAAAGAGGCCTCAACCCCGCTCCAAGACGCACGACAGAGGAGGCAATGGAGAACCGCTGGTGAAGGGTGACGTTGCTAGCGCGACCCTCCGAGGTAAACATTATGACTTAGCTTTTTTCTTTTTAAAATATATGAGAGAAAGAAAAAAGCAAGAAAAAAATGTAAACACGTATCAACTTTCTTCAACTAAACAACCTCGTCAAGTGGGGTATATACCAAGGCACTTCCTTGTGGTGAAAGTGAAGAAGGAGGCGAGTAGGTGACCACACACCTGCTTATGAAGGTAAGCGGATAGCGGTGTGGCCAGACGGATGTCGATATGTAAAGGTACATTGTGGAGTTTTTATTCAGTGCTGTGCACGAAGTGAGGTTAGTGCAGAATGACGCTGAGCGGAAACCAGTATGAAATAGAACCGTCTGTAGTGTGGTAGTGAAAGGTTAACCTTCTGTAGTGTGGTAGTGAAAGGGTTAATGTTTGATGATGTATTACAGATAACATGGGAAGACATCTTTTCCTTTCTACAGAAGGATGATAATGTAGATGGTAATTGTACATGTATGATAATGTGATTTTAGATATTTACTGTTAAAACTATGCGCTGCATCCAGTTAATAACTTGGAAATGTCTAAAACTGTTTTCCCTGCTCCCTTCAACACATATATATATATATATTCTTTAATCTCCTCACCTTCATCAAAGAATGTATTAGAGATGAAGATGTGTACTGTATGGCCTCAGAGTAGCTTTCTGAAAAGGGGCCCTTCAAGGCTGCATTCAGATTGTAGAGATTCTCTCATCTTTTCTCATTCCCTCCCGACCTCACTTAGCCCTTTCACTACCGCACTACAGACGGTTAACCCTAGTGAAAGGGTTAACCTTCTGTAGTGTGGTAGTGAAAGGGTTAACCCTTTGTCATGTGGCAGTGTGAAAGGGTTAACCTTCTGTATTGTGAAAGGGTTAACCGTCTGTAGTGTGGTAGTGAAAGGGTTAACCCTTTGTCGTGTGGCAGTGAAAGGGTTAACCTTCTGTATTGTCGCAGTGAAAGGGTTAACCCTTTGGTAGTGTGGTAGTGAAGGGGTTAAAGAGATATTTGGGCATTTCCAGTGGTGTTCTCCAGCAGACACTGTGGTGTGTTCTCCAGCAGACACTGTGGTGTGTTCTCCAGCAGACACTGTGGTGTGTTCTCCAGCAGACACTGTGGTGTGTTCTCCAGCAGACACTGTGGTGTGTTCTCCAGCAGACACTGTGGTGTGTTCTCCAGCAGACACAGTGGTGTGTTCTCCAGCAGACACTGTGGTGTGTTCTCCAGCAGACACCTGCCTGTGGTGTGTTCTCCAGCAGACACTGTGGTGTGTTCTCCAGCAGACACAGTGGTGTGTTCTCCAGCAGACACTGTGGTGTGTTCTCCAGCAGACACAGTGGTGTGTTCTCCAGCAGACACTGTGGTGTGTTCTCCAGCAGACACTGTGGTGTGTTCTCCAGCAGACACAGTGGTGTGTTCTCCAGCAGACACTGTGGTGTGTTCTCCAGCAGACACCTGCCTGTGGTGTGTTCTCCAGCAGACACTGTGGTGTGTTCTCCAGCAGACACAGTGGTGTGTTCTCCAGCAGACACTGTGGTGTGTTCTCCAGCAGACACAGTGGTGTGTTCTCCAGCAGACTGTGGTGTGTTCTCCAGCAGACACCTGCCTGTGGTGTGTTCTCCAGCAGACACAGTGGTGTGTTCTCCAGCAGACACTGTGGTGTGTTCTCCAGCAGACACAGTGGTGTGTTCTCCAGCAGACACTGTGGTGTGTTCTCCAGCAGACACCTGCCTGTGGTGTGTTCTCCAGCAGACACTGTGGTGTGTTCTCCAGCAGACACTGTGGTGTGTTCTCCAGCAGACACAGTGGTGTGTTCTCCAGCAGACACTGTGGTGTGTTCTCCAGCAGACACTGTGGTGTGTTCTCCAGCAGACACTGTGGTGTGTTCTCCAGCAGACACCTGCCACACGGTGGGGAAAAGTTGCTGTTAGTCCTGAGCCTTCTGGTGTGCTGTTAAGTAGGGATGTTTGATATTGGCTTTTTTACCGATATCCGATATACCGATATTGTCCCAACTCTTAATTTCCGATACCGATATCAACCGATACTGATATATGCAGGGTTTCCCTCCCAAAAAATACGGAATAATTTCAGGTAATTAACATTACATATCTCTTGTTGTGGAATTAACACAACATTATGCATACTTTTGACAATAAATTAAATAAGAATTTGTTCTTACTTGCTTGCCTGGGGAAATAAAGTTTAAATAAATGTTAATAAAAAAAGATTTTTTTTTTTTTAATAATTTTTTTTATAACCGATACAGATCATTTCCGATATTATTACATTTTAATGCCAATATCGGCCGATAATATCGGTAGGCCGATAATATCGGACATCCCTACTGTTAAGTTAAATGTAAATGTAAATGTTAAGTCATGACAGCTTATTCTTGTGTGTGCGTGTGCGTGTGTGTGTGTGTCAGTGTGTACCAGGGAAGACTGTGAAGGATACTGTGGAGGAATGGATTCGGTACAGGAACGAGTGTCTGCTTCAAATGAACACAGAACCCAAGCCTGCAGGTAAAATGCCAGTGCAAAATGCACACGCACACACACACACATACGTGCGCGCACACACACACACACACACACACTGACAACAGCACAGAATACAGCACAGTAGAATGCAACACTATGATACAATTTACAATCTGTTTGGCTTTTTATCTCCTCTCCTCTCCTCTCCTCTCCTCTCCTCTCCTCTCCTCTCCTCTCCTCTCCTCTCCTCTCCTCTCCTCTCCTCTCAGGGATTGTAATGCGACCCCAATTGCACAACACAGACAGGTCATCAGAGTTAGCCAAAACAAGGGCATAATTTATTCACAACAAAAAAGCGGCACTGTCCCTTTAAGGGAGAACTCAAAATACACAGGTGAATCTTTCTAGAGTCCATGAATGAAATGAAAGTTCTGAGTCTGGTCCTGTTCAGACTCACCAGAACACTTGCCGACGGGCAACACAGCAAACGGGACCCACGGAAAAGGAGTGTGATCATAGGAATCCTCTCGTGCAGGGGCGGAGCTGAGCGATCATGGAGTAGACGTGTTTTCACATGAGCTCCCTTCTACCGTGCTGAATATACGTTTCTCCCCATTAGTCTTTATTTTATTTTTATTTGTTTTTATCTGTTTGCTAGGTCGTCGTGTTTAGTATACATTCATCAACTTTTTTCGACCTTCTACGATGGCGGGGGTGGAAACCAGAGCCATGAAAGAGTTAGGCACGACACCGACACCGCCGAGCATGGCCGTACCGTCTCCCGCTGTCGGGGAGCTAAGCGAAGCTGTGCTCTTGGTCATGACCAAGCTACACGCAGAATCTGAGACACGCATCGCTGAAGCACAGAAGAAAGTACACGCAGACTCTGAGGCACGCATCGCTGAAGCACAGAAGCAAGTGCTGGCGGATTTCTGTATCAGCCTCCGTCGTGAGATATCAGAAGAAATACGGCTGGCGGTAGTCCCGCTGACAGAAAAGATGGAGACGATTCACGCTGCCTCATCGGCTAATGCTAACGAACTAGCCATGCTAACGACGGAGGTATCATCACAATGTGAGAAGATGGCGGGTCTTGAATCCGCCCTGCTGGCTAGGCAGGCTGAAGTCAACAAACTACAGTCGGCGATGGGGGAGATGCAGTCCCGGGATAGACGCCACAACGTCAGGATTGTTGGAGTACCGGAGACCAGCGGTGAAGGCCGTCTCTCTGAGACCATGCCCGAACTGCTGCAGAAGATACTAGGGACGGACGTCCTCCCCTCGCCTCCTATCTGTGAGTCGGCTTACAGAGCGGGCAGGTTTTCTCCCGGCGTGAACAAAGAACCGAGGCCCATCATAGTCAAGCTGAACAGACTCCAACAGAGAGAAATCATCATGCGGTCGGCTCGTACCAGAAGGGGTACTCTGAGGTTTGGCGATCACAAAGTGGCCATTTTCGAGGACTTTACACCGGAGGTTCAAGCTCAGAGAGCCGAGTACAAGGTGGTCCTGACTAAGCTATGGAGACTAGGCCTGAGGCCCACGTTATTCGCTCCCGCGAAACTATCTGTGTTGGAGAAGGTCGGTGGTCAGCGTTTGTTTTGGTCGTTGGCTAAAGCGAAGGAATATCTCGCGAAGACACCCGAGTCTGTTGCTTGATATCTATGGAGGGTGAGTGACTTGGCGGTTTGGGCCTATATACATTGATTAGGTCGACTATTCACAAACACTTGCTGTCATGCCCAGACATGCTAACTGTCCTCTGCCCATCCAACTAGCGGGGCTTCCCAATGACTTCTGTTACTTGCTAAAGCTGACCTCATGGTCGTACTTGTGTATCGCCTCTTTGGAAGCTAACGAGCTAGCTGAACAATGTACATAGTAGGCTAACGTGCTATCCGGATTCGTCACTAGCTTACGCGCTAGCCTCGGGCTAGCCAGCGGGCTTCGACTATGGTCTGCGCTGAGACATTCGTTAATGGTTACGTATTTTGGTTGCTGTTGCTGTTCAAAGGGACATTGGTTTGCACAGTTCAAGAGTGACCGAGTCCCTAACTAACTTCTGGTATGCTTTTTATTTTTATATCCAGGTTGTTTTGAGCTTTGGTGATCCAAAGTAGATACCAAGGTCGGTTGAATATGCATAAACAATATTTGATAACAGGTTGGGTCGGGTATGGCTTGCACTTAATGGCTATATGGTTATATGGCTTGCACTCGAGCCATTACCCTCTCTTCCTTTCTTTTTTCTTTCCTACTGTCGCTGTTTTTATGTCATCTATATGCGCGATTTAAATGTGATCCGGTTCTACCTTGGACTAACTACTGACAAGCCTTAATTTTGTTTTGAATTTTCCGTGAGGCACTTATGCTATAACGTTGATACATTAATATGCAGACTCCAGGGTAGATGGTTACAGGTTGATGCTGAGTAATTATATAATAATTAGTGTCGCTGTTTTAAGGGCAATTGAATGAGCAATTAACCTGTGACCCGAACCTGCCTTGGACTATCGGCTGGGATGCTTTAATTTAATTTTGTATTGAATTTTCCTATATGTTTTAATGGCATTTGAATGAGCAATTTAAATGTGATTCGATCCTATCTTGGACTAACTGCTCCGACCGATATCTTTATTGAAACAATGTATGATGACAGGTGGTGTCAGGTGTTGCCTATTACCATCCCCGGATTGATTAATGAATGATTGTGTTTAATTCTAATCTTACATAGG
This sequence comes from Notolepis coatsorum, assembly GCF_963971535.1. Classification (NCBI taxonomy): domain Eukaryota; kingdom Metazoa; phylum Chordata; class Actinopteri; order Aulopiformes; family Paralepididae; genus Notolepis; species Notolepis coatsorum. The sequence goes on along the minus strand of NC_140165.1, from coordinate 235,230,035 downwards.
TTGGGTCATTTCAGCCGTTGTGCCTGATCAGAGGGACGGCTAAAGGGGTGCACTTTGACCATAACCCCTTTTTTTTTCCCTTCCTCCTTTTTTTTGTCATTGTTTAATTGACACTGTTCACACAATTTTGCACAATTAACCTGTGACCCGAACCTGCCTTAGACTATCGGCTGGGATGCTTTAATTTAATTTTGTATTGAATTTTCCTATACCTTTTTGGGCTATAACAATGTGATGTTGAAGCGCAGATCCCGAAATAGAGGGCTGCAGGTTGATGCGGAGTTATTATTTAATGATGGCTATTTTTACCATTATGGTTTTCTCATGTTGGGGCCAGGGCTCAGGTGGTTTTCGACCGATATCTTTATTGAATTTTATTTTATTATTATTTGTGTTTATTGGACTAGTGGGGGTTTACTCAGGGGTTTATCTAGAGGGGGGTGGGAGTGGGAAGCGTCTTATTGATCCATGTCTCTAGTGGGAAGTGATAGGAAGATGACCATCCTCAGTGGGTGGGGCATAGGGTGGGGATTGGAGAGTGGGTATAGAGGAACTTATAGTAGGACGGGTGGGTTAGGGTTTAGAGTAGAAGGAGGGGGGGTTGTAGCTGGGGTGGTATTTTTATGTGTTCTATGTACTGTTGTCTTATATATGTGTAAGTGTTCCTCCTCTGAACTCCTGGGATTGACCGTCCGGGCCCGCCGGGATCGGCACCTCTGTACTCAGCCTGGCTGCACGGGTATGTTCTCTACGCACTTATACAAGCTCGACCATGGCTAAATTGAATATTTTAATTTGGAACGCAGGAGGGCTTAACGCCCCACACAAGCGTGCCAGTGTCCTTTGGCTATTGAAGAGGAGAAATATTGACCTTGCTCTCCTTAGTGAGACGCATTTAATGGTAGGTGACGTGTCAAGACTGGCAAATCGGCAATATCACGTTATCTCCGCATCCTCAGCCGATGATAAGACGAAAGGAGTAGTCATAGTTACAAGACGTAACCTTGATATCAAAATCTTGGATGTATGGTCGGACACGGAGGGAAGGATTACTATAGCAAAAGTTGAATTTTTGCATAGGAAGATGGCTATAATAGCATTGTATGCTCCTAACACATTTGATTCAGCGTTCTATAATACAATCACGAAGAATATGTTGGAACTTAATGGATACGCTCTCATTGTGGGTGGCGATTTTAATGCGTGCTGGGATGCGGAGATGGATAGGTCTGGGCCCTCTGAAACGAGCGACCAGAAACGGGCCTCTAAGGCCCTCAGGATGTGGGCCAAAGACACGGGGCTCTCAGACCTCTGGCGCTTATGCAACCCCACCCTCAGAGATTACTCTCACCTGTCAGCCAGACACAAAAGCTTCTCTCGAATTGACTATGCATTCGCGTCCCCTAATATGTTTGATAGTTTCGATGTCTCATTGGTTCCCTTGGCTCTCTCAGACCACAAGGGGATTTTCCTTACGGCAACCTTTGGCAGGCTCTCCGCAAGAGCTCCCAGATGGCGTTTTAATTCGACCTTGCTAAAGAACGATGACTTCTGTTCTGAGTTCAGGAGTAAACTAGCTGAATTTTTGCAGATCAACGTTGGCACAGTAGAAGACCCTAGGGTCCTGTGGAACGCATTGAAAGGATTCATCAGGGGTCATGTCACACTATTTGCCTCCAATTTGCGAAAATCCCGGTCAAAAAAGCTAGAAGGACTGGAATCATTATATGCGGACCTATACGCATCCTTGCAAACTGACTATAATGAACGACTAAACACACAACGTAAGATAGTCAAAAAAGAAATAAACTCCATACTTAAACAACAGTCTGAGTTTTTGATACACAGGACAAGACAAAATTACTATTTTCACGGCTCCAGACCTAGCCATCTATTGGCAATGAAAATACGATCAAATGATCATTTCTCAGATATCCCCTCGATTAGGACGAGCCAGGGTGCAGTCACTACTGATTCGAAAAAGATCAATGACACTTTTAAAGAGTTTTACTCACAGTTATATAGCTCAGAGGGTAATCTGGATGACTCTAGATTTGAATCGTTCATTGGCGGGCTTGAGATACCCCACATTTCTGAGGAAGAGGCCAAGGAACTGGGGAGACCGATTACTCTCGCAGAATTGAGGGAGACTATTGTTGAAATGCAGAGGGGTAGGGCGCCAGGCTGGGATGGTATTCCACCCGAAGTGTATTTAGCTTTCTGGGACCAACTGGGTCCATTGATGCTCGATATGATCAATTACGCTATCGAACAAGGGGAGTTCTCAAGAGATGTCAATATGGCGTTGATTTCTTTACTTCTCAAAAAGGACAAAGATCCCAATGATTGTGGTAGCTATAGACCCTTGAGTCTTCTCGGGGCCGATTTAAAGGTGTTTGCCAAGGTGCTGGCCCGTCGCCTGCAGAGATTTATGTCTGTATTGGTACACTGCGATCAAACTGGTTTTATCCCGGGGCGTCTGGCTGCAGATAATCTTAGGAGGCTGTTGCATGTAATCGATAACAGTAAAGACAATACAACTCCATCCACAGTTCTGTCTTTGGATGCCATGAAGGCGTTTGACAGACTTGAGTGGTCATATCTGTGGAAGGTACTTGAGGTCATGGGTCTTGGAAAGAGTTTTATTCATATGATTAAAGTCCTGTATGCCTCGCCGTCTGCGATGATACTGACAGGCAAAAACTGTTCCACACTCTTTCCAGTCTCCAGATCTTCTAGACAGGGTTGCCCTCTGAGCCCGGGACTGTTCGCGCTTTCCCTTGAACCTTTGGCCCAATTTATTAGGCAATCGGAGGACATCGTCCCCATAATGGTCAACAATACTCCACACAAAATTGCTCTCTATGCGGATGACCTGCTGATTTTCATGGACGACCCCTCCCGGTCGGCCACAAAATTATTGAGGATAATCGACGACTTTGGTAAATTGTCAGGTTTTAAGATTAACTGGAACAAATCAGCCTGCCTACCTCTTAATGAACTGGCCAAGGCGGTACGACTACCAGCTGATATCCCCATAGTAGAACATTTCAAATACCTGGGCATAGAGATATTCCCCACGCTGAACCAAACTACTAAGTACAACTTCACGGGTACTTATGATAAAATACGCCAGGATCTAGACAGGTGGTCGTCCCTTCCTAACTCCTTACAAGCCCGGGCTTCCATAATCAAAATGAACATCCTGCCTAGGATAAATTTTATTAGCTCAATGCTCCCCCTGCCCCCTCCAATAGACCACTGGCGCAAGGTACAATCGATGGTATCTAAGTTTGTCTGGAATAACAAACGCCCGAGAATCAAAAGGGCTACTACTCAACGTAGGAAACAAGATGGGGGCCTCGCAATCCCTGATTTTAAACTGTATTTCTGGTCCTTTTCACTGAGACCTTTGATGTGCTGGCTAGACCCTGTAGAGGCTGTATCGTGGCGCTCCTTAGAAGCGGCGGCGGTGTCTCCGCTAAGATTACAGGATGTAGTGTACTCCACTGTCTCTATTGCGAAATGCCGGCTGAGGTATGGACCGATCATAACTCACGTGATCCAAACGTGGCGTAATGTACAGAGGTCGTGTGGGGTTAAATGCCCTTGGCACCTGGACTCTCCAATTTTTAATAACCAGCAATTACTTGTTGGACACAAGCCGGTTAATATTCCTCAATGGCAAAGGAGGGGAGTGCATACTCTGGAGGATATTTATGATAAGAACGGCCTCCGTGCGTTTCAGGACTTAAGAGAATTTTATGATCTGCCCGGCGAGTCCTTCTTTCTTTACCTTCAACTAAGGTCAGCACTGAAGGCGCATGGCGTACCGTGGGCTCAAGCCTTGCACCCACACCCCTTCCTCAGGCTCATAGTGGACAGGACGACATCCAGAGGGTTTGTCTCCGACTTTTATACGCTCTTAATTCAATCCACGTATAAAAATTTATCATTGGATACAATCTGGCGTGTGGATATACCGGAGTTGGACCCCGAGTTTGACTGGGATGATGTTTGGGCAAATGTGGCATTATCTTCCCGCAACCCCAATCACCAGCAAATTAATTTTAATTATATTCATAGGACCTATCTTACACCTAGGAAGCTATTTGCTATGGGACTGATAACCGACTCTCGGTGCACTTTGTGCTCTCAAAAGGCCACTGGCACTTATATGCATATGTATTGGGATTGCCCACCAGTGGCCCGCTTCTGGAGGTCAATAACGGACAAACTTTCAGATCTGTGTGGCTTAACTATCCCATTCACAGCTGTTACGCTACTCCTGAACGATATAACGACACTACCCGCGTCCGTACAACTGAAAAGGGTTGTCCTAGCGGGCGTCACAGCAGCGAAGAAGCTAATAGCAATGAGATGGAAGGAGCCTGAGAAGCTTACAATGATTAACTGGTCCCTAACTCTATTGGATGTGATTTATCTTGAGATATCCACAGCCCGGGTGATTGGGGTGGGGCAGGCTGGAATTGACCTGTGGTTCGCAGCAGCTGAGAAGGTAAAGACCGCAGTGTGCGGCTGAGCGGGGTTGGGGCGCTTGATCGGGGGGGTCCGGCGGTCTCTGGGGAGGGGGAGGAGGAAATGTCTTGTCTGTCTTGGTTTTTGTCTTGTCCTTCTTAACTTTGACTGGGGGGATTTTAGGGGGGGTTGGTATTTAGCTATTCTGCGCTATATGTCAACTCACATGCCATCTCCCCAAGAGACTAATATTGACAGACTGATTGACCTGTCAACCAACTTGGAGGAAGAATTTCTTTCTTCTTACACTTTACCTTCTGCAAGTTTGGCAGTCTTGAACATGTGTAAGGGACCTAGGCTATCTACAGTAAATCTGCGGCAACACTCTCATAAACAATCTTTTAAGTCACTCCACTTTGTAAAGGTGGGGAAAGGTTGCCATGTTTTGAAGACCCTTTTTGTTATTGAAGTAGCCATCTATATTTGATAGGTTGGACGCTGTTTCTTTTTCTTTTTGTCTTTATAATTTATTATTCTGTATTATTATTGTTTGTTATTCTCCTGTGAAAGTTATGTTTTTTGTTACTGTGGTTATTGTGTTGTCCTGTTTCATGTAATTAATAATAAAAAAAAATTTGATCAAAAAAAAAAAAGGAATCCTCTCGTGGAAACATTGAGAGCGATGACGTTGTCTCACACAAGGAACGAGGCCCACGGAGAGAGAGTTGGAGGCAGCAGATGGCACGACGTCTCACCCTAGAGACGCGGCGGTAGATGGTAGCAACGGATGGCACGACGTCTCCCAGTGAGAACATAGGAAATCCTCCCGTGGGATTATAGAGAGCGAAGACGATGTCTCACCAGGAGCGCGGCAGTTGATGGTAGATACAGAGCGACCTGGCAATGAGTGGAAAGCAGTCGGCAGAATTTGTAGTCTCCCGACGAGCTAAATGCCAACCACTCTCAGGTGCGCGAGGAAGAAACTTCGGCACGCCCCCTCGTTGGGCAGCATGCAGTCCTACCCAGCCCTCACATTTCCTTTATTCTCCTCTCCTCTCCTCTCCTCTCCTCTCCTCTCCTCTCCTCTCCTCTCCTCTCCTCTCCTCTCCTCTCCTCTCCTCTCCTCTCCTCTCCTCTCCTCTCCTCTCCTCTCCTCTCATCCCCTCTCTTCTCTTCTCCCCTCCTCTCCTCTCTTCTCCTCTCCTCTCCTCTCCTCTCCTCTCCTCTCCTCTCATCTCCTCTCCTCTCCTCTCCTCTCCTCTCCTCTCCTCTCCTCTCCTCTCCTCTCCTCTCCTCTCCTCTCATCCCCTCTCTTCTCTTCTCCCCTCCTCTCCTCTCTTCTCCTCTCCTCTCCCCTAATCTCCTCTCCTCTTCTCTCCTCTCCTCTCCTCTCCTCTCCTCTCCTCTCCTCTCCTCTCCTCTCCTCTCCTCTCCTCTCCTCTCCTCTCCTCTTCTCTCAGGTATGTTCTGTGGTCGTATGTTTGATATGTATGCCTGCTGGTCAGATGGAATACCAAACTCCACAGCCAAGGTGCCGTGTCCCTGGTACCTGCCCTGGTACAACCAAGGTACTCTCTCTCTATATCCCAATCTCTCTCTACCAATATCTCTACCGCCTCTCTCTCTCTTTCTCTTTCTAGCTCCATCTCCTCTCACAGTTTTCCTTTCATTCTCTTCTCCATCAGTCTCTCTCTCTCTCACTCTCATACTCACATACGCATACACACACACACACACACACACACACACACACACACACACACACACACACACACACTCACTCACACAAGCACACACACTCACACACACGCACTTATGCTCACTTCAAATAAATAAATCTGCCTGTAATACGTGTGTGTGTGTGTGTGTGTGTGTGTGTGTGTGTGTGTGTGTGTGTGTGTGTGTGTGTGTGTGTGTGTGTGTGTGTGTGTGTGTGTGTGTGTGTGTGTGTGTGTGTGTGTGTGTGTGTGTGTGTGTGTGTGTGTGTGTGTGTGTGTGTGTGTGTGTGTGTGTGTGTGTGTGTGTGTGTGTGTGTGTGTGTGTGTGTGTGTGTGTAGTGCATCATGGCTATGTCCTGCGGGAGTGTGGTGCTGATGGTCGCTGGGCCACTAACAACAGCAGCCACATGTGGAGGGACCACTCTCAGTGCAACGCAGATAACAGCCAGCAGGCAGCGCAGGTACACACACACACACACACACCTACACACACACACACACACACACACACACACACACAGCACACACACACACACACACACACACACAGCACACACACACACACACACACACACACACACACACACACACACACACACACACACACACACACACACACACACACAGCACACACACACACACACACACACACACACAGCACACACACACACACACAGCACACACACACACACACACAGCACACATAAACACAAACATGTGGCATATAATAATAATAATAATAATAATAATAATAATAATAATAATAATAATAATAATAATAATAATAATAATAATAATAATAATAATAATAATAATAATAATAATAATAATAATAATAATAATAATAATAATAATAATAATAATAATAATAATAATAATAATAATAATAATAATAATAATAATAATAATAATAATAATAATAATAATAATAATAATAATAATAATAATAATAATAATAATAATAATCTTCATTTATATAGCACCTTTCATACACGGAATGCAACTCAAAGTGCTTAACAGAGACACGTCTTCTTTAAACAAGTCAAGAAAAAACAAGAATACCATAAGGTCCAAAAAATTATAATAAATTCAACACTCCGGGCGGCTACGTGGTGCAGTGGGGAAGGCGCTCACCACGAATACTGGAGACGCTGGGTTCGCCTGTTCGAGCCCAGCGCTCCACATTGCTTTCAGTTTGGCTGGTCGTCCGTACTAATACACATTGGCAGTATTAGGGGGTGGGAAACTGATGGGTGGGGATCGGGCGGTGTGGACAGCGACTCCTACAGGTCGGTTGGTGCGCCTGCGCAGTACAATCAGGAATCGATGGGGGCGGGGCCCCTCCAAAGCGCAGACCCCTGACGCTGAAAGATCGCGCTGCGCAGGTGAAAAGATGCGACGGCTGCTACCTCGAGTATCGGAGGGGACTTGTGCTATGTATGACTTAGTCCACATTGCAGCCGGCTTGTGGGAGGCAAGAAACAGCGTTCGAGACAGGGGAGGGTTGAATTGGATGATACGAAATTGGGATGGGAGAAAAAATAGAAAATGGGAGAAAAAGTGGATAAAAAAAAATATTATTCAACACTCCCACAGGCAATGTGGAGGAGAGAAATCTTAGAAGGGCCATTTAAGGGGGGATCTCCCTTCTTAGATGTCGGTGATATTAGTGTTGCATGTTGCATTAAAAACAGGCGAACAGTTGGTAAGCATGCACCCATGTGTGTAGTGAAACACAGATGAGTGCATGCGATAGCAACTGAACATTTTGAAAAAATTTATATAGAGCTGATAGTGATAGCAACTGAACATTTTATAAGATTAAAGATAGAACTGATAGCGGCTCTAGTTGAGGCACAGGGGTGCGTCCTCCCGGGACGTTCTACACTCTGGTCATCACTCCGAGACAGCCGAATACAGGGAGACAGGGGGCGACGCAGAGAGGGTCGCATCCTCCCGGTCATCACGGGACGTCCAGCACTCCGGTCATCACTCCGGGACAGCCACTCACAGGGAGACAGGGAGACACATGTACAGATTAGACAACTTGAAAAAAGGCAAGTCTAGTGAAGTCAGACCCGACCAAGACACTCACACATGCATGTTTCAACAAGGGGGAGTCAGTCAGTCAGGTAGGGACATTCACTACTGTAGGCCGGCCCTCCGTGTCCTTCTTGTTTATTGTTCAAGTCAAGCAGTCTCTCTGAATGCACAGTAAGGTTGTGGTGACCAGTGTATTCTCTCTACTGTACTAACAGCCCCCTGTGTCTCTCCCTGTGTCTCCCCCTGTGTCTCTCCCTGTGTCTCTCCCTGTGTATCTCCCTGTGTCTCTCCCTGTGTCTCTCCCTGTGTCTCTCCCTGTGTCTCTCCCTGTGTCTCCCCCTGTGTCTCTCCCTGTGTCTCTCCCTGTGTCTGTCCCTGTGTCTCCCCCTGTGTCTCTCCCTGTGTCTGTCCCTGTGTCTCTCCCTGTGTCTCCCCCTGTGTATCTCCCTGTGTCTCTCCCTGTGTCTCCCCATGTGTCTCTCCCTGTGTCTCCCCCTGTGTCTCTCCCTGTGTCTGTCCCTGTGTCTCTCCCTGTGTCTGTCCCTGTGTCTCTCCCTGTGTCTCCCCCTGTGTCTCTCCCTGTATCTCTCCTGTCTCTCCCTGTGTCTCTCCCTGTGTCTCTCCTGTGTCTCTACTGTGTCTCTCCTGTCTCTCCCTGTGTCTCTCCTGTCTCTCCCTGTGTCTCCTGTGTCTCTCCCTGTGTCTCTCCCTGTATCTCTCCTGTCTCTCCTGTGTCTTTCCCTGTGTCTCTCCTGTCTCTCCCTGTGTCTCCCCCTGTGTCTCTCCCTGTGTCTCTCCCTGTATCTCCCCCTGTGTCTCTCCCTGTGTCTCTCCCTGTATCTCTCCCTGTGTCTCTCCCTGTGTCTCTCCCTGTGTCTCTCCTGTCTCTCCCTGTGTCTCCCCCTGTGTCTCTCTCTGTGTCTCTCCCTGTGTCTCTCCCTGTATCTCTCCCTGTATCTCTCCCTGTGTCTCTCCCTGTGTCTCCCCCTGTGTCTGTCCCTGTGTCTCTCCCTGTGTCTCTCCTGTGTCTCCCCCTGTGTCTCTCCCTGTATCTCTCCTGTCTCTCCCTGTGTCTCTCCTGTGTCTCTACTGTGTCTCTCCTGTCTCTCCCTGTGTCTCCCCCTGTGTCTCTCCCTGTGTCTCCCCCTGTGTCTCTCCCTGTGTCTCTCCCTGTATCTCCCCCTGTGTCTCTCCCTGTGTCTCCCCCTGTGTCTCTCCTGTGTCTCTCCCTGTATCTCCCCCTGTGTCTGTCCCTGTGTCTCTCCCTGTGTCTCTCCTGTGTCTCTCCCTGTGTCTCTCCTGTGTCTCTCCCTGTGTCTCTCCCTGTGTCTCTCCTGTGTCTCTCCCTGTATCTCCCCCTGTGTCTGTCCCTGTGTCTCTCCCTGTGTCTCTCCCTGTGTCTCCCCCTGTGTCTCTCTCTGTGTCTCTCCCTGTGTCTCTCCCTGTATCTCTCCCTGTATCTCTCCCTGTGTCTCTCCCTGTGTCTCCCCCTGTGTCTGTCCCTGTGTCTCTCCCTGTGTCTCTCCTGTGTCTGTCCCTGTGTCTCTCCCTGTATCTCCCCCTGTGTCTCTCCTGTGTCTCTACAGGAAAACCAGATGATGATACTGGCCTACTTCAGAATCATGTACACAGTAGGCTACTCCATTAGCCTGGCTAGTCTGTCTCTGGCTTTCCTCATCCTGCTGCTCTTCAGGTAGATACAGCTACATGATGTATATCTTATAGTCCTCTCTGCTGCTCTTCAGGTAGGTACAGCTACATGATGTATATCTTATAGTCCTCTCTGCTGCTCTTCAGGTAGATACAGCTGCATGATGTATATCTTATAGTCCTCCCTGCTGCTCTTCAGGTAGGTACAGCTACATGATGTATATCTTATAGTCCTCTCTGCTGCTCTTCAGGTAGATACAGCTGCATGATGTATATCTTATAGTCCTCCCTGCTGCTCTTCAGGTAGGTACAGCTACATGATGTATATCTTATAGTCCTCTCTGCTGCTCTTCAGGTAGGTACAGCTGCATGATGTATATCTTATAGTCCTCTCTGCTGCTCTTCAGGTAGATACAGCTGCATGATGTATATCTTATAGTCCTCTCTGCTGCTCTTCAGGTAGGTACAGCTACATGATGTATATCTTATAGTCCTCTCTGCTGCTCTTCAGGTAGGTACAGCTACATGATGTATATCTTATAGTCCTCTCTGCTGCTCTTCAGGTAGTACAGCTACATGATGTATATCTTATAGTCCTCTCTGCTGCTCTTCAGGTAGGTACAGCTACATGATGTATATCTTATAGTCCTCTCTGCTGCTCTTCAGGTAGGTACAGCTACATGATGTATATCTTATAGTCCTCTCTGCTGCTCTTCAGGTAGATACAGCTGCATGATGTATATCTTATAGTCCTCTCTGCTGCTCTTCAGGTAGATACAGCTACATGATGTATATCTTATAGTCCTCTCTGCTGCTCTTCAGGTAGATACAGCTACATGATGTATATCTTATAGTCCTCTCTGCTGCTCTTCAGGTAGGTACAGCTGCATGATGTATATCTTATAGTCCTCTCTGCTGCTCTTCAGGTAGTACAGCTACATGATGTATATCTTATAGTCCTCTCTGCTGCTCTTCAGGTAGATACAGCTGCATGATGTATATCTTATAGTCCTCTCTGCTGCTCTTCAGGTAGATACAGCTGCATGATGTATATCTTATAGTCCTCCCTGCTGCTCTTCAGGTAGGTACAGCTGCATGATGTATATCTTATAGTCCTCTCTGCTGCTCTTCAGGTAGGTACAGCTGCATGATGTATATCTTATAGTCCTCTCTGCTGCTCTTCAGGTAGGTACAGCTACATGATGTATATCTTATAGTCCTCCCTGCTGCTCTTCAGGTAGGTACAGCTGCATGATGTATATCTTATAGTCCTCTCTGCTGCTCTTCAGGTAGATACAGCTGCATGGTGTATATCTTATAGTCCTCTCTGCTGCTCTTCAGGTAGGTACAGCTGCATGATGTATATCTTATAGTCCTCTCTGCTGCTCTTCAGGTAGGTACAGCTGCATGATGTATATCTTATAGTCCTCTCTGCTGCTCTTCAGGTAGGTACAGCTGCATGGTGTATATCTTATAGTCCTCTCTGCTGCTCTTCAGGTAGATACAGCTGCATGGTGTATATCTTATAGTCCTCCCTGCTGCTCTTCAGGTAGGTACAGCTGCATGATGTATATCTTATAGTCCTCTCTGCTGCTCTTCAGGTAGATACAGCTGCATGATGTATATCTTATAGTCCTCTCTGCTTCAAAGTGACGATGTAGACATTTGGCTGCTGAGGATGTTTAGCTATAGTAGTAATCCTCTCTTTGTCAGTCTTCATTACTGCTTTTGCTTATTTATTTATTTTATAAAAAAAATAATTGGTAAAGATCAGCACCATCACTCACAGTCAGCACAACACGTGTCACAGAATGAGGCGCAAGCAGCAGACAAAGACGTCACGTAATTGAAAGAGACATAGTTACAGAATGTCAGAATGTTAGCTTGAAACGCCATTTGGATCCCAGCGTGGGTGTTCTCCTCCAGCAGGCTGCCATTTCAAATGACAAAGTGCCGCAATTAATCAAATGTAAAAAGATATATTCAAATGAACTACATCATCTTAACATTTGGAGTTGCGGCGCAAAACACAACTCCCGGCACCCTGGGGTTCAAGTGGTTTGCATTTCATTGCTAACATTTAAAAGATATATTTATTTAAAATGTCTATGGCAAAGATCCCAGACTCCTCTGGGTCCACTACCTGATATTCACCAATGCTTTCTATAGACATGTTATGTCATCTGTGGGCAGAATTCACCATTTGGAGGGGCTTCTCTTCTCTACTACTAACGAGTCGGTCGCAGTCAACCAGCACCTACTAACAGGTCTGACCCTTTAGCTCAGCTGGTTAGTGTAAACTACAGTCAACCAGCACCGGCTAATGGGTCTGACCCTTTAGCTCAGCTGGTTAGTGTAAACTACAGTCAAACTCAACCAGTACCTGCTAACGGGTCTGACCCTTTAGCTCAGCTGGTTAGTGTAAACTACAGTCAACCAGCACCTGCTAACAGGTCTGACCCTTTAGCTCAGCTGGTTAGTGTAAACTACAGTCAAACTCAACCAGCACCTGCTAACAGGTCTGACCCTTTAGCTCAGCGGGTTAGTGTAAACTACAGTCAACCAGCACCGGCTAACAGGTCTGACCCTTTAGCTCAGCTGGTTAGTGTAAACTACAGTCAACCAGCACCTGCTAACAGGTCTGACCCTTTAGCTCAGCTGGTTAGTGCGCCCACCTGTAGATCCTATGGTCCCAGATTCAAATCCACTGGGTTACATTGGTGACAGCGGTGGGATCTCACTGCCCTGTGAATCTGTATCCAGTGGGGGTGGATCTCAGTGCCTTAACCCCTGGGAAAATGCACACGTGGACGACAGAACGTGCAAGGACGCACTTCTCGGGGGGGAGGACGGCTGTAAGCTACTAACGAGTCGGTAGCAGTCAACCAGCACCTGCTAACAGGTCTGACCCTTTAGCTCAGCGGGTTAGTGTAAACTACAGTCAAACTCAACCAGCACCTGCTAACAGGTCTGACCCTTTAGCTCAGCGGGTTAGTGTAAACTACAGTCAACCAGCACCTGCTAACAGGTCTGACCCTTTAGCTCAGCGGGTTAGTGTAAACTACAGTCAAACTCAACCAGCACCTGCTAACAGGTCTGACCCTTTAGCTCAGCGGGTTAGTGTAAACTACAGTCAACCAGCACCTGCTAACAGGTCTGACCCTTTAGCTCAGCGGGTTAGTGTAAACTACAGTCAAACTCAACCAGCACCTGCTAACAGGTCTGGCCCTTTAGCTCAGCGGGTTAGTGTAAACTACAGTCAACCAGCACCGGCTAACAGGTCTGACCCTTTAGCTCAGCTGGTTAGTGTAAACTACAGTCAACCAGCACCTACTAACAGGTCTGACCCTTTAGCTCAGCTGGTTAGTGTAAACTACAGTCAACCAGCACCTACTAACAGGTCTGACCCTTTAGCTCAGCTGGTTAGTGTAAACTACAGTCAACCAGCACCTACTAACAGGTCTGGCCCTTTAGCTCAGCGGGTTAGTGTAAACTACAGTCAACCAGTAACAGGTCTGACCCTTTAGCTCAGCTGGTTAGTGCGGCCGCCTGTGAATCCTGTGGTCTCAGGTTCAAATCCACTCTGTTACAACTGTATACAACTGTATCCCTCTGGTGCAACATGATGAAATAAAAGGCAGTTTAAAACATCACTATATGACATCACTGCGGTGTTTGATGATGTCATCAGGAAGCTGAGATGCACCAGGAACTACATCCACACACCAACCTGTTCGCCTCGTTCATCCTGCGAGCGGCGTCCATCCTGACCAGAGACGCTCTGCTCAGCAGAGACACACACCAGTTCAGAGACAACAGGGACGTGTCTGATGTCCTCAGTGATCAGGTGAGGAGAGAGAGAGAGAGAGAGAGAGAGAGAGAGAGAGAGAGAGAGAGAGAGAGAGAGAGAGAGAGAGAGAGAGAGAGAGAGAGAGAGAGAGAGAGAGAGAGAACAGGGATGTGTCTGATGTCCTTAGTGATCAGGTGAGGCATCCTGACCAGAGACGCTCTGCTCAGCAGAGACACACACCAGTTCAGAGACAACAGGGACGTGTCTGATGTCCTCAGTGATCAGGTGAGGAGAGAGAGAGAGAGAGAGAGAGAGAGAGAGAGAGAGAGAGAGAGAGAGAGAGAGAGAGAGAGATATAGAGAGAGTGAGAGAGAGAGGAGCATACACACAGAGGGAAGGAGGGATAGAGAAAGGGATCAAGATGGAGAGAGAGAATATGCCACTTATTCTTGTAAACGCAATATATCCAATGTCCATTGTTATTATATTACGATATCATATAATCGTCAAAGGTGCTGGCTTTGCATTGGAGGCGATGATATAGTGACTGACCACTGACCAACTCTCCTTCTCTCCTGCCCTCACATAACACACACGTGCACACACGCACGCACGCCCACACACACACTCACACACACACACACACACACACACACACACACACACACACACACACACACACACACACACACACACACACACACACACACACACACACACACAGGCTCTGTCTGGCTGCCGTGTGGCCCAGATTGTGATGCAGTACTGTGTGGGAGCCAACTACTGCTGGCTGCTGGTGGAGGGTCTCTACCTGCACAACGTCCTGGTCGTCATGGTCTTCTCTGAGAACAGACACTTCTGTGGATACGTCTTCATAGGCTGGGGTACGGATCAATATATATTACTGCTACAGTTCAATAACAGTGTGTATGGGGTACGGATCAATATATATTACTGCTACAGTTCAATAACAGTGTGTATGGGGTACGGATCAATATATTACTGCTACAGTTCAATCACAGTGTGTATGGGGTACGGATCAATATATATTACTGCTACAGTTCAATAACAGTGTGTATGGGGTACGGATCAATATATTACTGCTACAGTTCAATCACAGTGTGTATGGGGTACGGATCAATATATATTACTGCTACAGTTCAATCAAAGTGTGTATGTATGGATAAATTAAATATATATATTACTGCTACAGTTTAATCACAGTGTATATGTGGTACGGATCAATATATATTACTGCTACAGTTTAATCACAGTGTATATGGGGTACGGATCAATATATATTACTGCTACAGTTTAATCAAAGTGTGTATGGGGTACGGATCAATATATATTACTGCTACAGTTCAATCAAAGTGTGTGGGATATGGACACATTACTACTCTAGTTTAATCACAGTGTATATGGGATACAGACATATATTATTGCTACAGTTTAATCACAATGAATATGGACATAGTGTGTGTATATATATATAGTTTGGGATGTGGACACACATATTATTGCACACACACACACCCACACACACGCACACACACTCACACGCACACACAAGCAAATAGGCACACAAGGAAGTTATGCTGGAACAGTGACATGAAAACAGGACATGGTGAAAAATATGCATTATTTAAAAGGTTTGTTGTGTTAACCTTTAACTATGTAGTGTGGACATAGCCTTATCTACCATGTTTAAATTATAATAAGGAAGTGAAACGATGCGGCACCATCACTCACAGCAACACGTGTCACAGAATGAGGCGCAAGCAGCAGACAAAGACATCATGTAATTGAAAGAGACATAGTTGCAGAATGTCAGAACGTCTAGACTCTAATGCACTGTTGTTGTTGTGTTTACATGTTTTATTGTGCACAGGGACTCCAGTGTTCTTTGTGGTGCCCTGGATTATAGTACGCTACCTGTATGAAAATATACGGTTAGTCATTCTCGATTTCATAAAATAATGGAATGGTAATATATTACATGGTGCTTCATACATTTCGGTTGTACACACTGCGTGACACATCCATCGTGGATATAACGTGTACTTCAGACGACCGATGTGATAAATATTGAGAGGTTTTCTCTCTCTCTCGCTCGCTCTCTCTCTCTCTCTCTCTCTCTCTCTCTCTCTCTCTCTCTCTCTCTCTCTCTCTCTCTCTCTCTTTCTCTCTCTCTCTCACTCCCTCTCCATCAGTCTCCCTCTCCCTCTCCATCAGTCTCTCTCTTTCCCTCTCCATCAGTCTATCTCTCTCACTCCCTCTCCATCAGTCTCCCTCTCCCTCTCCATCAGTCTCTCTCTTTCCCTCTCCATCAGTCTATCTCTCTCTCTCCCTCTCCATCAGTCTCTCTCTCTCCCTCTCCATTAGTCTTTCTCTCTCCCTCTCCATCGGTCTCTCTCTTTCCCTCTCCATCAGTCTATCTCTCTCTCCCTCTCCATCAGTCTCTCTCTCTCTCCCTCTCCATTAGTCTTTCTCTCTCCCTCTCCATCAGTCTCTCTCTCTCCATCAGTCTCTCTCTCTCTCGTAGTCACACACACGCACACACACGCACTCACACGCACACATACACACCCACACGCACACTTCAAATGTGTTTTTCTGCATTTTAATGCGCGCATGTGCATGTTTGTGTGTGTGTGTGTGTTGTGTGTGTGTGTGTGTGT
The DNA here is from genome assembly GCF_963971535.1 of Notolepis coatsorum. Lineage (NCBI taxonomy): Eukaryota > Metazoa > Chordata > Actinopteri > Aulopiformes > Paralepididae > Notolepis > Notolepis coatsorum. Next base: position 235,213,674 of record NC_140165.1, on the reverse strand, counting down.
GTGTGTGTGTGTGTGTGTGTGTGTGTGTGTGTGTGTGTGTGTGTGTGTGTGTGTGTGTGTGTGTGTGTGTGTGTGTGTGTGTCTGTAGGTGTTGGGAGATCAACGAGAATATGGCATACTGGTGGATCATCCGCTCACCCATCCTACTGGCTATCATGGTGACGCAAACACACACACAAACACACACACAAACACACACACAAACACACACACACACACACACACACACACAGACACACATACACACACACACACGCACACACAAACACACACACACACACAAACACACAGACACACACACACACACACACACACACACACACACACACACACACACACACACACACATGCACACACACACACAGGACGTTCATTCTGCTGGCTTGATGTTTTGTGTCACACTGTGAGTGTATTGTATTTTTCATCCTCTGTGACATCATGCCATGGAATGGCTCTTTAACTCTTTCACTACCACACTACCAAATGGTTAACCCTTTCACTGCGACAATACAGAAGGTTAACCCTTTCACTGCCACACGACAAAGGGTTAACCCTTTCACAACCACACTACATAAGGTTAACCCTTTCACTACCCATCTGCAGTGTGGTAGTGAAAGGGTTAACCGTCTGTAGTGTGGTAGTGAAAGGGTTAAGCGTTGGGGGTTCATGGTCGACTCACCAGTAGCTCCCACACACATAGTACACAAGCACACACACACACACACACACACACACACACACACACACACACACACACACACACCAAATATTTATATAGCTTTGAGTTCCGGAACCCAGCTATTTAAAATGCATGGATGACTCACCGCTAGAGAGGGAACAGACATGTTCTCAGGTTCTTTTCTCGGTAAAAACACTCAGAGTGATGAGTGGGCAGGACATGAAACAAGCCACATTATCTGCAGGCTGGGAGCTCAGGCCGTAACAACAACACTTACTATGAGCTTCTGTGATTCTGTCTTTCTGTCTGCCTCTCTCTACTGTCTCCAGTTCAGTGTGATCGTAGCGCTCTATCTCAACAGATACAACAAGACGATGGTCTAACAGGGGTTCTCAAACTTTTTCATACCGCAACCCCATTTTATTTAGGGTCTTTTTTTGGGGATCGCGTAATTTCAAACATGGAATTAAGGAATATCAAAATAAAAGCACACGTTGTTGAATTTTATCATGCATAATTTATTATTACAGCACTATGTTATCAATACACATTTATAAAACAAGGCATATTTAGCCAGAATATGTTGCCAGAACATTAAAAAAAAAATGTATTATTATTATTATTATTATTATATATTGTTTTTTACTTGCCAATAGTTTGAGAACCACTAACAGAACAATATAGGTAAACCAGGACGGGGGCAAGAAACGTATGGCCTAAAACTCTGGAAAGGGTGAAAACTGCTTTTTAAACTCTTAACTGAAAATGCAATCATTTTAAAGGTACTGTAGGTGATATTTTGTACAAGTTAAATATCTCTACATTGCCACACAGCCATCACTGATATAGAGTGTTTGGTCAGTAACATGGGTCTCCCAGTCCCTCCGCTTTGCAGTAAACAGAACATGCATTTTCTGGTATCCCTTCCCACTTTATCCAATCAGGAGAGAGATCCCTAGATATTTTCACTTATTTCAAGGTTTGGTTACTGCATTGGTAGATTATTTTACTTGTTTCAAGGACACATTTGCTTAAAACTAGTTTTTACTTCTTATCTTTGCCAGATGATTTTTGCAGTGTGGAGCCCTCTCTTCTGATTGGATAAAGGGATAATGGGATACTAGAAAATGTATTTTGTGTTTACTGCAGAAAGAAGGGACTGGAAGACCCATGTTACTGACCAGACACTATATATGTATAGTATGTGTATTATTTTAACATGTAGACCACTTATTTTACCAACCAAGAAAATACCACTTACAGCACCATTAATGATAGAACACACATTTTCAATAATTACAGTTTTGAATTTTGGGAAGAAGAAATAAAATACACCAAATTAAGAATGAATTCAGCGCAACCTGGAAATAATGTAATGCTTTTATCACTTTGAAAATCAAATATATGACAAGTCTTCATTGTGGAGACATAAACTCTCACATCTAGGATGTACCACAAACTTAATTGACCTATCTCAAGGCCCGCCCTCTTCTATTGATCCTCCAATCACAATAGTCGGTACAATCATCCAGAACATCATCACGTTCTCAACATCGGATGCTCTGATACTCTGCGCTGTTGTTTTGTCATTTCAATGCATTCTTTGTGATCAATTTACTCAATTGATTGAGTGATTGCTCGGTTCATCATTCATCTACTACTCGTTCATTCTGCCATATCTCTGTATTTCTCCAGGTCAACTTCTTCATCTTCATCCGGGTCCTCCAGATCCTGGTGTCCAAGCTGAAGGCTCACCAGATGAGGCACACTGACTACAAGTTTAGGTGAGACTACAACTCTGTCACCTCCTGTCGTTGCTCTGAAAAGCACTTTGAGAAAGACTTGCAAGTGTAGAATGTATTGTTCTATTCTCCTCACCAAGGAGAGACACTAGAGGTCAAAGTGGAGTGATGATTTCAGTTTAAGGGATAGTTTGGGTTTTTGGACGTTAAATTGTATGGAATACTACAGTTGCTAGTGGTGTAGTCGATGCTATTAGCTTACTCACCGGGTGCCGTGTTCGGAGTTCTGGTTCCGAGCAAACCCGGGAAGCGTCAGACAGGCAAAAAAAAGTGTTAATCCACACCTTAACATGCAGGCAAAAGCTTCAGTCACCAAAAACTTAAATCTGCGGTCCAGACACAGTCCAACATGAATCAAATATGGAAATACTTTGACACTCCTCGGTTCACTCGGAACCAAGCGGCAGGCCAGAACTCATGAGTAAGCTAATGGCGTTGCATCAACTACACTACTAAGCAAGTATTCCACACAACTTAATGTCCAAAAATCCGAACTACCCCTTTAAGTGAATATTTAGGCTAGGGATTTTGAAGGTCAAGTCAATAGCACAGCAAGCGCTGTAATGACCACCTATGGGACCATATATATGAATGTGTGTGTGATATAGGCAATTTTTTATGATCATTGTATGTTATATAATTTACTGTATATATTATATACAGTGTTAATTTCGTCAGCTATTTTACATTTTCGTTTTCGTCTTATCATGTCTTTTTCGATTTCATCATATTTAGTCACCTTTATCTATTTTTCGTTTAGTCAAGTTTTAGTCAACTATAGGTCTGAGTATTTTCATTTTAGTATTTTTTGTTTAGTTTCGATTTAGTCTTTTTTGTTTAGTCTCGCCACTCAGTTACAGTATCATAAGTTGGCGTGAGCTTTTTCTAAACAAAAAAAGCTAACGTTAGTGCTAGCTGGTTAGACTTATGTAAGTTATTTAATGTGTTCTATTGTGGTGGATCAACATAATGTAGCGATCCGTCATGCAGTAATGTAGGGAAGAAAGAGGAAAGTTCCTTTTCTGTATGGTGCTTTATTTCCAAAATTCCAGTTTTACAAGTTGATACTTCCCTTCTCATACACAACACAGCTACCTGGTATTATACAACGGCATGCAAATTTCTCGATTCTGATTGGCTGAAACAGTCATTTTACACGTCTTTATTGGCAACAATCCACGCTGCTGGCCCAGGACCCGCCCACAACCGACCCACATCACATCACTCCGCCGGATCACAAGAAGGTGGCCAATAATATTTACAAATGGATATGTTAATGGCGACTAAACGACTAAATATGAAGCGATTCTGTCAAGGGGAATGTGTTAGCCCTTTAAACAATGTTGGATGATGTAATTGATGGGTCTTGAGGCAATCTAGAACAAAAGAAAAATCGCGGTTTGATTGATAGATTAATTGATTGATTTAAATTTCTACTTCCTTCTTGCTACTGACTGCAGCGTTCTCTCTCACTGTCCGACGCTGGCGTACCCACAAACACACACACACACATACACACACACACACACACACACACACACACACACACACATACACACACACGCACACACACACTGTGACACACACACACACACACGCACACACACACACACACACTCCTGTCTGCAACAGCGGGGGAGTCAGACTGAGAGAGAAGCAGCGCTGTTTTAAGTGAGCATGGTCTATTGAATTGATTGATTGGTTGATTGCTAATTTTATTACTGTACCCCTGGTTTCCAACTGGTTAAGTTTAGGCTAAAAGAAATAAATAAAAAAATAGGGCGAAGAAAACGTTTTTTTCCTATGCATTCCCTTAACAATTGTGTGTATTGAGCCGTACTGTATTGTACCCATTCTGCATCTGGTAATAAAATTTTCAATCAATCATTCCAATAATACACAGTTGGATGTGTTAGTTGGTTGGATGCACTTCAAGCTGCTTCCACATGAGGCAACTTCTCTCAATCATTCCAATAATACACAGTTGGATGTGTTAGTTTGGTTGGATGCACTTCAAGCTGCTTCCACATGGAGTTGTGGGAACTACTTTTTCTGGCGGATGGTTTTTTCAATAAATCTTCGATTAATGTGTGTTTATTGTATAGAAATAAGGTTGGATGAATCTGGCAGTTGTATAAAAGCTTTACACCACGTGCAGTCGTGATTTGTGACCAATAAACCATGCCTAGGGGGGTCTAACGACCCTCGGCTGCGCCTCGGGCCTAACAACCACCCCTAGGCATGGTTTATTGGTCACAAACCACTCCTGCGTGTGATGTAATGCTTAAATACGCTAGCTTCACAACAACAACGTAAAATCCGGTCCATCCTCCCATATCTTCCGGGGGGAAACAACACCCCCAGCATAACAGTGGTGCCCCTAAGACCATACAACTAGAGCGACACACAAAACCCCAGAACATTACAATAATTCACCCACGGAACGATGTGTTGGGGATAAGGGTTCCGCAGGGACAATTATGTTTGTGTGGTAAATTCCCACAGACTTTCTACAATAATTTGAGGTTATTGTAGTACAATACAATGAGATTGATTAACTGGAAGGAGGAGAAAAGAGATCACACGTGATAGAATTGTTGGTCTCCTCATCTGACTTAGCAGATGAGGAATAAAACGTGTACACCAGACAAACCAGAACTGTAGTTCAACTCAACTGATTTATTTGAGCCAGGGCCAAGAGTTGCCTTTTACATACAAAAGATTATCAGAGAACATTAACAGGGCTGTCTGTGTACAGAAATATCACAATCAGGTTTGCATCTCAAACCTCAATAATGTACATAAAGCAGTCTCCCGTCAACATAATTTGAACATACATTTACCATACTGCACACATTATACATGAGTAAATCTGGTTTCAGACATTAAGCTTAAACAACAAATGGTGTTTCCCATGTATTTACTCACATAAAATGCAAACAGCACAGCAGTCTCTCGATGGTGGAGGGGTGGAGCCGCAGACCCCTGGGGTTGGTTCGGTCTGGGCTCCTGAACTACCATTTTGTGTCCTCTTATATACTCTAATTTCTAGCCAATAATAGCTTTACATAATACAGTTGGTCCGTGGGCGTCTTCTGTGAGCGGTCTCCTGTGGGCGCTGGCAGCCCCTCCCCCCTGGGTTGTGGCGACGTGATGGGACAGCGGTGGCCCCCGTTGATGTGATCTTTTGCTGAGATGAAGGGGCCTGTCTTGTCTCACGAGGGGGGGCTGGCCTGATGTCCTCTGAATACTCTTTGACCCTTTGGGCCAGATTACCATACAGTACTATCTGGTCACAGTAGGTGTGACCTTTGTCTATTCAACTATCCCTGCCACCACTTCTGCTAAACAGTATACAAGGCTGTTTATGAAATTCAACTCAATATTACCACATTTGTTACTTTCCTGTCGGCAAACGAGTTCCTGTTAGCTAGCAAGTAGCAAGTAAACAGTGTTTTGACGTTGAAGTTGAATAAACGTTTAGCAAGATTTTATGTTGTTGTTTTTAGTCAACGACATTGCATGAATAATTTTGTCACGTTAGTGTCACATGATCTCCATTAGCGTGATGTCTCGTCTCGTTTTCGTCAGGGAAAAAAGCTTTGTTGATGACCATATTTAGTCATCATCTTCGTTGACTAAATTAACACTGATTATATATGAATATAAGTTACATTATATTAGATAGAGTTATACTATTTACATACAGTCTATACATTATAGTCTTAAAGTATGTTTCCTTCTGCAGTTTCTGGATCAGCCGTAGCAGAAACCAGAGCCATAAAGTCTTGTGATGTGTGGCTCTGTGAGGTTGAGCGGGGTGGGCAATTATTTTTCCCGGGGGGCCGAATGAGCAACTGAAAATATGTTGGGGGGCCGGGCCAAAATTCCAAACTCAATTATGCATAATATACATTTTATTTCTATATAAAAAGCAGTAAATGGCATTGTTTTGACCCCTGGTAAGAGTGTATGTTATTATTTGGCAATTAAAAGGTGAGGTTAGCTTTCAAAAATATCATTTATTCAAATAGAATTTATTTCCAAAATGATAAACAAAATGTGAAACATTAATAACAAAGGGCATTTTGAGTTTCATATACTATTGAAACAAGGATTTTCTTAGCTTTCTAAAGACATCACATCATCTTATAGCAAAAATAAACAAGACATGTCACTGAACTGTGTAAAGAAAAGTGTCCCAGTTGTGTAGCCTTTTTTACTTTACATGCCTATATTAAACATTTAATGTTTTCAGAACTGTGCAAAAAAAAGAAAAAAAAAGATCAAGTGTCCCATTTCACTTGTTATATTTCCACATTTGAGTGTTCTTCAGTTCTTTTTTTTTCATTCAGTGTGAGAAATCCAGTCTCTGTTGAGCTTTAACAAGTCCATCAAAGTCAGGTTGCATGTCTGAGGTGGAGATGCGAAGCACAGCTGCCAGATGTTCATCAGTGAGAGAGGATCTGTACCTGGACTTGGTAAACGTCATGACTGAGAATGTCTGTTCACATATGTAGGTGGATCCAAAAAGAACCAACATCTTCTGAGCATGTCTCCTAAGCGTATACTGTGCGTGTGAACGTTGACATGAAAAAAAAAAAGTTAAAAAAAAAAAAAAAAAAGTTAAAAAAAAATATTTTTTTTAATTTTTTTTTAATTTTTTTTTATTATCATGTAATCTTTCGCGGGCCGGTCAGAATCATCCCGCTTGATATTGATATTGAGTTCAGGCCCCAAGGGACCTGAAGACTTGGCATCGTTAAGGAAAGATCCTCCTGATCCTCTGACCTAACCCTGGCCCTACAGGAAACACACACACACACACACACACACACACACACACACACACACACACACACACGCACGCACGTACACACACACACACACACACACACACACACACACACACACACACACACACACACACATACACACCCACACACACACACACACACACACCGCTAAAAAGGATCTAAGGGCGGTAGTGTGATCCTTCCACACGTTACATGCTCTCAGTGAGAGTCCGCGCTGCCAGGTGAAAAGAAGCGGTTGATTGGCTAGACGTGTGTCGGAGGAAGCACGTGATAGCCTCCACTCTCCCAGACCGACTGTGGGGGGTAAGTGCGCAGCGACCAGGAATGGGATTGGGAATTGGCATAATGACTAACATTGGGATGGGAGAAAATCGGAGGAAAAAGGAGGGGGAAAAAGATCAAAAAAATTAATAAAAAGAAAAAAAAAATACAGTCGATAATTAATAATGTAACTTTACATTATTAACAGTAATTTAAGAATGTAACTTTATAATGCAAACAACCGCTTTGTAGCCTGTGGACTGAGCCATTTTCTTCTTGTAAAGGATGATCAAGTCTTTTATCCAATGCGCTTTACAATTCATGCCTCACATTCACCCGTGCATTCACACTTTTATGGGGGAGGCAACCATGCAAGGTGCCAACCTGCTCACCAGGAGCAGTAAGTGTCTTGCACAAGAAGCCGGAATCAACTCCGATTACCAGATGACTGTGCTACCTCCTGAGTCACTGTCTCTGTCGGAAATTATACACATTAAATAAATTCTAGATTAAATTCCCCCCAAAAAAGCAAATCAACTAAATTGGGGTTTAGGATGTCCAAATGACAGCAGCAATAGCAAGAGGGAGATCAACCCTAGCCGATGCTTCTATGGCTTAACTCATATTGAAGTAATACAATTGACCTATGTCAAGCCCCGCCCTCTTTTCTTGATTGTGATTGTAGGATGGAGGAAAAGGGGCCGGGGCTTGAGATAGGTGGACTCCTGTGACCCCAGTGTTGAACACGTGAAAATCCTGACTTTGCGTTGCAGGCTACTGAAGTTTACTTTTGAATAGGGGGAGGGCTATAGAGAAGCTATAAGACTTTCACAGTAGCTTATGTGAAATCAAAGAACTGTTGGCGTTAGATTTTCATAAATAACAATACATGTAATATAATATACTGTATATAAAATAATATATTATATAATACTGTATAATACTAATATTATTACAGTGATTTTTGTTTGAAGAGGAACTTTTCATATCATTTCATATTGGGGCCAGCGGTGGCCTGAAGGTTAGAGAAGTGGGTGGAAGGTTGCCGGGACGCGTGAACACTTTAGGCAACCAACATGCGCTCCCTTGTTTCTCTGATTGGCCGAGCGCCTTCCGCGTTTCTCTGATTGGCCGAGCGTAGCTCCCCCTAAGCTCCAGGAGAGAGGAGAGAGGCTAAAAACCTGCAGTTCTTGCCCAACTGATGGGAGCCGAATCCCGGATCCGATTTTTCTGATGAATACCCCCAAAACATGGAGGTCCCGAACGCATGAAAGTATTGATTGCGCCGTAACGAATCATTAAAAAAATTATGTAATTGGTTTGTCATGACAAACTAATAAAAAAATCGCGATTTACCCGGTGGCTACAACAACACACAGTGACTACTAGCCCCTTACGTGACTGTGGTTTGCAAGTCACTGTGTGTTGTTGTAGCCACCGGGTAAATCGCGATTTTTTATTAGTTTGTCATGACAAACCAATTACATAATCCAACATATGTGTAAAGGCACAACATATTCCAGTTAACGGTATATTTTTTTAATGATTTATTACGGCGCAATCAATACTTCCATGCGTTCGGGACCTCCATGTTTTGGGGGTATTCATCAGAAAAATCGGATCCGGGATTCGGCTCCCATCAGTCGGGCAAGAACTGCAGGTTTTCAGCCTCTCTCCTCTCTCCTGGAGCTTAAGGGGGAGCTTAGTATTCCTGCCTCTGAGGAGCGCGTTGCGGCTCATGCTCATGCCCTATAAGAGTTTATTTTTTTTATTTTTTAAACCTACTTTCTATAGAAGCAGCTGGGAGGTGCGCTGTTTTAAGTGAGCGTGAGTTATTGAATTGATTGATTGCTAATTTTATTACTGTACACCTTGTTTTCAACTGGTTAAGTTTAGGCCCTCTTTCGAATTTGGTTAAGGTTAGAGTTTGGAATCAGGGCTGGTGGTCTATCGCCCTGCTCTAAAGACAAACTCTAACCTTAACCAACTTCGAAAGAGGGCCTAAACTTAACCAGTTGGAAACAAGGTGTACAGTAATAAAATTAGCAATCAATCAATCAATTCAATAGTCCACGCTCACTTAAAACAACGGACCTCCCAGCTGCTTCTATAGAAAGTAGGTAAAAAAAAAATGCAATTAATCAATCAATCAATAAATTCACGCAATTTTTATTTTGTTCCACAATGACTCATGACCCATCAATTACATCATCCAACATTGTTTAAGCAACTAAGACATTCGCCGTGACAGAATCGTTTTCCATTTAGTCTTTATGACCCTATCACCATTATCATTTCGTAATGTTTCCTGTCCGGTTTGTCCGCCATCTTGCTTTAATTCCTAAAACCACGAACGGCTGAGTGATTGTAATTCGGTTGTGGGCGGGTTCTGGGACCACGAGCGTGGGTTATAAGAAATAACCATGTGTAATTTGACTGTTTCAGCCAATCAGAATCTCTCTCTCTCTCTCTCTCTCTCTCTCTCTCTCTCCCCTCCCCCCCCCCACAGGCTGGCTAAGTCCACCCTGACTCTGATTCCTCTGCTGGGGATCCACGAGGTGGTCTTTGCCGTGATAACGGAGGAGCAGACAGAGGGAGTCCTTCGCAACGTCACCCTCTTCTTCCAACTCTTCCTCAACTCATTCCAGGTGCTGTGAAGATATAGTGTGTACTGTTTGTTTGACCAGAAGGCTCCGTCTAATTTGAATTCCTCCGTTCCTCTCAAACAGTGGTGTAAGTGCTCTCACTTCTCAGAGTCATTTATCCAAAGCGCTTTACAATTTGTTCCTCACATTCACCCATTCACGACGGCGGGGGACCGGGAACCTCCGGATTACCAGACGACTGCTCTAACTCCCGAGTCAAGAAAATCTAAAAAGGCGTCACTCCATCAATAAAGAAAAATAGCATACTAGCATACAGTTAGGGTTCCTCATTTCTGTTTATTTTGGCGTCATTGCTGCAGTAGCTTTGCACTGTATTGACTTGCTTTCCATCTTGAAGATTCATGCTAACTGCTGAGTTAGTCATTCTAAACAAACTGCTGTTGCTGGTGGTGACATAAAACACATCACTTCCTGTCTTCTACTGTAGATGATTTTCCTGGGAAGGTCCTGCCAGACACTAGGGTTTAGAACAGGAAGGTCCTAGGTCCTGGTCGTTCATACTAATACAATTGGCAGTATTAGGGGGTGGGAAGCTGGTGGGTGGGGATCGGACGTTGTGGACAGCGACTCCTACAGGTCGGTTGGTGTGCCTGCGCAGTATAATCAGGAAGCGACGGGGGCGGCGTGCCCTCCAAAAAAAAAAAAAAAAAAAGAGATAAAAAATACAAACAAAAAAAATCCGGGTTCTACTCCTCTCTACCACCGACATGCCAACAAAACGTTCCAGGAATCGTAAGTAACACAGAGCTTGTGTTCCTCTGTTTCCACAGGGTCTACTAGTGGCCGTCCTCTACTGTTTTGTCAATAAAGAGGTGAGTGGTGGTGGTGGTGGTGGTGGTGGAGGTGTGTGTGTGTGTGTGTGTGTGTGTGTGTGTGTGTGTGTGTGTGTGTGTGTGTGTGTGTGTGTGTGTGTGTGTGTGTGTGTGTGTGTGTGTGTGTGTGTGTGTGTGTGTGTGTGTGTGTGTGTGTGTGTGTGTGTGTGTGTGTGTGTGTGTGTGTGTGTGTGTGTGTGTGTGTGTGTGTGTGTTAGTGAGCAGGTGGGAAGCAGTTAAAGATGTCAGAGGCATGAGAGGATGGAAAGAAATAAACAAAGCGACATCAAAGCAGCAACTCTCACACATCACACAGACCAGTGAAACATTGACACTGATACACAAGAACAGAGCTGCAGGTGACCCTGGTGACCCGCTCTGTCATGTGAGATCATATTCATGTGATGTCATTCAACGTCAGACGCTCTAGAGGCCAGGTTAACTGTAGGGGAGTCCAGGGGGTTAGATTAGATTCTATTTGATTCGATTCAAAAGTATTGTCATCAAGAATCAAGAGGTTTATTTGTCACATACATACCGGGGCATACAGTGAAAAGTGTGTGACTAAATTGTGTTGTGGAAATTGTTTGTAATTAGTTTCACCCAGCTGACAGAAACTGGAGGTGTGGCCTTTTGCTGCAGGTGTCACTCATCAGTAATTAGTGATAGTGATTTAAAGACTTGCTGGCATAGCGTCAGCGAAGCGTCGAGAAACGAAGAGGGACAAAGAGGAGGAGTTTTCCTGGAGTTCACCGCAGAGGGATCCACCGATCCACCCAGTGCTAAGTACACCATAATCCCATATTCCCGTCCCACTCTGCTATTTCCCTACTATCTCGCTTCCTCCCTAGCCCCTTCAACCTCCTCCTACCACTCTTGACACCACAATGTGCCTCATACCTATATCCACAATCTGCTCCTCAAGAACAGAATCAACCCATCCACGCCAGTTTGCTAGCAACCCGGCTAATCTCTCCTACCCTCCTACAGCCACTAATACACCTGTCACAGTACAGGGAGGCTTATGGAATTGTCAATCAGCAGTCAAGAAAGCTGACTTCATTACTGCCTACGCCCATAGTCTAAATCTGCAGCTCCTGGCTCTAACTGAGACCTGGATAACCCCCAATAACTCGTCAACACCTGCAGCATTATCTACAAACTATAACTTCACTCACACACCTCGACCCTCCAGACGGGGTGGAGGCACTGGCCTCATGACATCTCCTTCATGGGCTACAAACCTAACGCAACTCCCAGAACTGTCACTCTCCTCCCTCGAATATCATGCAGTATCTGTCTCTAATCCTTTCAATCTCACCATTGTTACACTCTATCGCCCTCCAGGTCCCCTCGATCACTTCACAGATGAGCTGGACATGCTTCTAAGCTCCTTACCGGAAGATGGTACCCCGCTCCTTCTATTGGGCGACTTCAACCTGCCTGACTCATCTCAGTCGGTCCCAGTGGTCTCCCTCCTACAACAATTTGACCTGACTCCCACTGCCATGCCTCCCACCCACAAAGCAGGCAACTCCTTGGATCTCATATTTTCCCGTAACTCCAGCATCATTAACACCACGGTAACTCCCCTACATGTATCTGACCATTCCTTCATATCCTTCTCACTAACTCTCATGCTTAACCGAAAAGTCTTCACCCCAACTCAAACCGTCTCACTCAGACGCAACCTGCCCTCCCTATCCCCCTCCACCCTCTCCTCTGACATAATATCCGCTCTACCTTTGAGTGACACCTTCTCTGCTCTCCCCACAGAGATGGCAACCTCCACCCTCCTCTCAGCCCTTGCAACCTCCTTCGACAAGCTCTGTCCCCTCGTTGAGAAACCTGCCCGCCGTTCCCCACCCAGTCCATGGCTGACGGATGCAGTGAGAGAACAAAGACAGGTCCTGAGAGCGGCTGAGAGGAAGTATAGAAAGTCACGCCTCACTGCTGACATCGACACATATCACAACCTCTTGTTAACATTCTCCAAAACCATTACTAATGCCAAAGCTTCTTTCTTTCACCATAGGATCGAGGCCTCTGCCAAGAATCTTCGCAAACTGCATGCTACCATGTCCTCCCTCCTCACTCCCCCCCCACCTCCTCCTCCCTCATCTTTTTCTGCCGAAGACTTTGCGATCTTCTTTGAGGAAAAAGTGGAGAACATCCGCAGCTCCTTCTCCCAACCCCCACCCATTCCAAACGCTGAATCGAGAACCTCATCCTTCACTCTGTCATCTTTCTCTCCCATTACAGAAGCCGAGACCCTGACACTGGTAACGTCGAACCGTCCGACTACATGCCAGCTGGACCAGCTACCCTCCCCACTCCTCCAGACCATAGCACCGGACATCCTCCCATTCCTAACTGCAACCATCAACTCCTCACTCAACTCGGGGGTGGTCCCCACCTCCCTAAAACAAGCCAGAGTCACGCCCCTCATAAAAAAACCAACCCTGAACCCCACCGTCATAGCCAACTATCGCCCTGTCTCTCTTCTCTCCTTCCTTTCTAAAACACTTGAACGTGCTGTATCCAACCAACTTACTGCTTATCTCTTACAGAATGACCTCCTAGACCCCAATCAGTCTGGCTTCCGGACTGGCCACTCCACAGAAACGGCCCTCATTGCGGTCACAGAGGCACTTCACTTAGCAAAAGCGAAAGGCCTCTCCTCTGTCCTGATTCTCCTAGATCTATCTGCAGCCTTCGACACAGTCAACCATCAGATCCTCCTCGCGGCCCTCGCAGGAATGGGAGTGGCTGGATCTGCGCTGACATGGCTGACATCATACCTCAATGACCGCTCCTACCAAGTGTCATGGAGAGGGACTCTGTCGGCCACCCGCCCCCTCCGGACGGGTGTCCCCCAGGGCTCGGTCCTAGGACCCCTTCTCTTCTCCCTCTACACTAAATCACTGGGTAACATTATCACATCTCATGGCTTCTCATATCATTGTTATGCCGATGATACTCAACTCTTCCTCTCCTTCCCTCCCTCAGATATCCACGTCTCTGAGCGGATCTCGGCCTGTCTGTCCGACATCTCCGCCTGGATGACGACCAACCACCTCAAACTGAACCTAAGCAAAACAGAATTGCTCCACCTGCCGGCCAAATCCTCCCCCCTGACCGACCTCTCCATCACAGTCGAGAATGCAGCTGTGACCGCGTCGCCGACCGCCAAGAACCTTGGTGTTGTCCTCGACGACCAGTTGAACTTCTCTGCTCACATCGCAGCGACAACCAGAACCTGCAGATTCCTCCTGAGCAACGTCAGAAGGATACGCCCCTTCCTGACAAAAGAAGCCACCCAACTCCTCGTCCAATCAACAGTCATCTCCCGCCTCGACTACTGCAACGCACTGCTAGCTGGCCTCCCGGCCACTGCCACCAAGCCTCTTCAACTCATTCAAAATGCAGCGGCCCGCCTGATCTCAAACCTACCGAAGTCAGCCCATGTCACCCCACTTCTTAGGGACCTGCATTGGCTCCCCATTGCTGCACGTATCCGCTTCAAGGCCCTCGACCTAGCATACCGTGCGGCAAAGGGAACCGCTCCCGCCTACCTCCGGTCAATGGTCTCTAACTACACACCCTCAAGACCCCTACGCTCTGCGTCTTCTGGCCGCCTCAGATCTACTCCTATCCAAGCTCCCGGAGGGTCATCAAAGAGAAGCCGCCTATTCTCAGTCCTTGCCCCACAATGGTGGAATGAACTACCCATCCCAGTTAGGACAGCCGAATCCCGTCCAATCTTTCGCCGTCGACTAAAGACTCACTTCTTCAACCATTATCTGAAATGATAAAAAAAATAAAAAATCTAACCCCGACTAACCTTAATGTCATGCACTTGTCCTAATAAACTAACCTACACTGTAACACGCAACACTTTGATGAACATTGTTACTCAGCTGATAGAGTTATACCCTTCTTGCTGTCTTGTCGCACAGAACTTGTAAGTCGCTTTGGATAAAAGCGTCAGCTAAATGACTAAATGTAAATGTAAATGTATATACAATTTACAATTTTAACTCTTAATGTGTCTAAAAACTATAAACTATAAAGTGACATTTTGTTTAAATGATAGTTTTAGCGGTTGCCGCATGAGTGTGTGTGTGTGTGTGTGTGTGTGTGTGTGTGTGTGTGTGTGTGTGTGTGTGTGTGTGTGTGTGTGTGTGTGTGTGTGTGTGTGTGTGTGTGTGTGTGTGTGTGTGTGTGTGTGTGTGTGTGTGTGTGTGTGTGTGTGTGTGTGTGTGTGTGTGTGTGTGTGTGTGTGCGTGCGTGCGTGCGTGCGTGCGTGCGTGCGTGCGTGCGTGCGTGCGTGCGTGCGTGCGTGTGTGTGTGTGTGTGTGTGTGTGTGCTCATGTGTACTTGTGAGTGGAGAGTTCAGTGTTCAGTGTTCTGATGGCCTGGGGGAAGAAGCTGAGCCGGAGTCTCTCTGTTCTTGCAGCGTATGACCGTAGGCGCTTGCCTGACCGCAGCAGCTTGAACAGGCTGTTGTTGGGGTGGTGGGGGTCTTTCATAATTCTGCAGACTCTGGATTTGCACCAGTACAGTACAACGGAAATATGTTTGTCATCCAACCAGAGTGCAAATGTAACAGAAAAGTGCAATAGTAATATACAATGTACAGGTGATTAAACTGGATATAAAATATATAAATGAGTAGTACTGGGTAGTACTACTACTATTAGTACTACTGGGTTACAGTGTGGAAGGTCACAAGCTGTATCCTGTGGTGATGTGGCCTTACTGTACATATTGGGTGTGTTTACATTACTTACTCACTCAGTCCTCTTCTTCCCAATTGGGAAATAAGGTTTTGACGATTCAACGTCATTCAGCCCGGTCATTAGCTACTCTCTGTGCCATTCAGCCCGGTCGTTAGCTACTCTCTGTGTCATTCAGCCCGGTCGTTAGCTACTCTCTGTGCCATTCCGCGTGGTCGTTAGCTACTCTCTGTGCCATTCTGCGTGGTCTTTAGCTACTCTCTGTGCCTCTTTTAGATTAGATTATATTATATTAGATTCAAATGTATTGTAATTATACAGCACAGTGGCTAAAGCAAGTATACAGCAAGTACAGTACAATGAAAATAAGTTAAGCATCCAACCGTATCTGTAAAGTGCAATAGTAATATGTAATATGTATGTGCAGAGTTGATCGCCGGGGTTAAATTCATAATTTACCATCCCTCGCCAGCCGTATTTAACATGGAGAAGTTCCCCTTCTTTGCAGGGCTATAACTTTTTAAATTGTATTGCTAAATTGACATTACCATGGCCCATTCAAAGTCCTATATCTATTGTTCAGGGTGTAGCAACGTTATACTTTTTCATTCACATGTTCATACTAAAATACGGTCTAAAGTATAAGTATGTTTTTATCGTTTTCTGCAGCTTTCTCCAGAACGCGATTTATAGCCCCAAATGCATTATATTGATGATTGTATACAGTTTGATAGCAATCGGCGCGAGATAAAAATTTTCAAATGGACGTGCTTCTAGAAGTTACTACGTATGATCTGATGATGACCGGATGGGCGGGGGGTTGTTTATAATTCCGTGGGCAATGTTATATCATTCATCTAGTGTGGGTGATATGATCATTGGAGCAGTTAGTATAGAAAACATTATAAAATAATGCTGAAACTCACCGTAGCTTCCTCGCGCCGTTGGGAGATGAGCGTGGAACAGAATTTTTTCTATTATGGGATATAGAAATACCCGATCCATTTCCAGGTTGTATAATAGTATATACGTCCAAATCCATAGGCGTAGTTTGAACTTGACGCCAGGGGGTGCGACTGCTTTTTTGACCTTTATTTTATTATTTTAGCGTTTTTACAATGCCCTAACCCCTAATTTTTTATTTTATTTAGGTAGTACAGCAGCACACACACACACTCACACACACAGCACTACGGGGGATCATTTTTAACTGACTTGAAAAATGGAGGCTCTAATTATTATTATTCATAGAGACTCTCGGTCTCTAGCAATAATAATTATTACAGCCTCCATTTTTCGTGGACGAAAAATATACCAGACTATAGATATCAATTTTCCCGAAATAACGCTACCTGCCTCGACAAAATCCGTGCATTGGTTATCCAGATACATTAATTATCATCTCAGAATAAGTGGCTTTGGCGTTACAATCTATCGCGTGGGGCATTCTGCTGCTGCTGCTTGGTGCTTGGCCGCGCGTTAACCCTTTCACTGCCACACTACAGAAGGTTCGCCTTATAATGTGACATGATTACTACTATAAAATGAATGTATTGTAAAACAAAACATAATAGAATTCAGATTTGTTTCTCACAATTATTATAATTTTATTAAAATAAAAATAATCTTGATTTTATTTTTATTTTTTTTTTTTTTTTAAAGCAATTTCACCCCCGGCCACCAGGGGGTGCAATGCACCCCCTGCACCCCCATAAACTCCGCCCATGTCCAAATCATGTTGTTTATCGAGTTATTGGCAACGGATCGATATCCATTGTGTCGAGCTCGAGTCCCGGGACCTATAGCGAGTGATCGGACCAAATTGAAATGAGCACCAGCGTCCACTTCCCTGTTTATGCCCTGGGCATTCTGCCGATCGGCCACCAGATAGCGCTCTTGAACTGTTAGAGAGTTGACAGGGGCTCACCAGTACATATAATGTCTCCGGGGGAGAAATATGATTTCGATCACAGATTTTTGAAATATTGATATCAATGACGCTGTACAGCGTCATCGGCAGAATAAGCATGGCGGGGAATGACGCTGAAAAGCGTCAACGGCGATTAAAGGGTTAATATGTACAGTGATACAGGTATGAAGACACTATGGTAGTAAGTCATACTGGCCAGCAGCATAACTAGTAAAAGTAGGTAAGGGATATGTACAGACATGTCCGGCAGCATGGCTACATTATGGTAGAGCTCCGGACTCATGATCGGAAGATCACCGGTTTGAGCCCTGGACAAGGCTAGTTGTCAGAAAGTGGTGTTGTTGTCCAGCAGGGGGCACTCTGTCCTCTGGACTTGTCAGTAACAATAACCCTGTTACGGCGACAGCCGACAGGGACAACGTACATCTTCGAGTGCCGTCCTTCGGATGAGACGTTAAACCGAGGTCCTGACTGAATTTGGTCGTTAAAGCACCCAGAGCACGTATAGCAAATTCCCAATCAGGTCTCTGACATCAAGGCCACCTAATCATCCCTCCCCCCCTTAATTGGATGACATCAATCCCTGTCTCCGGAGCCGTTCAGCCATTGTGTAGTGTGATGTGTGCCTGGTGTCAGCTTATGGCAGCCATTGAGCCTGTAGCCTGTTGGGTGCTACCAGTGGTGGTGAAGGAGGCAATTTCCCAATTTCCACCCTACATTGTGGGGAGCGCTTTGAGTGTCTAGAAAAGCACAATATCATGTATAGTACAGACATATACTATACTCTAGATTCATTTCTCTCAGCTCTCCTTCAACTGTTCTACTCCAGGTGTTCTTTGCCTGTCCTGGCATTCGCTTTCCAGGTGGTGTCCGTCTTAATGCTGCCTTTGGTATCTTGTCCTGGTCCATTCTGTGTGGCCTACAGCCATCTGAGCCACCAGCGTTTTATTTCAAGGACCACACTATTGCAGACAGTTTTATTTCAAGGACCACACTATTATAACCAGTTGTATTTCAAGGACCACACTATTATAACCAGTTTTATTTCAAGGACCACACTATTATAACCAGTTTTATTTCAAGGACCACACTATTATAACCAGTTTTATTTCAAGGACCACACTATTGTAACGAGTTTTATTTCAAGGACCCCACTATTATAACCAGTTTTATTTCAAGAACCACACTATTGCAGACAGTTTTATTTCAAGCACCACACTATTGCAGACAGTTTTATTTTAAGCACCACACTATTGCAGTCAGTTTTATTTCAAGGACCACACTATTGCAGTCAGTTTTATTTCAAGGACCACACTATTGCAGTCAGTTTTATTTCAAGGACCACACTATTGCAGTCAGTTTTATTTCAAGCACCACACTATTGCAGTCAGTTTTATTTCAAGCACCACACTATTGCAGGCAGTTTTGTGGTGCAACTCTTCATTTGATATGCAGCATATTTTCCTCAGGTATGTTGTGGAAAAGCATCGATCTTGCCCACGTCTCCTTTGACCGCTCGCCAGCATTCTGAGCCATACATCAGGACAGATTTGTCATTGCTGTTATAGAGTCTAATTTTAGTCCTAAGACTGTATTGCCTAGACTTCTAGACAGGTTGAAGCCTTGCGAATGCGTTTGCATGCACATTCATATTCTGGAGTATTTTGTCACGCATGTGTACACAACATATTCTATTTACAGTAGCAGTGTTTACCTTATATCCCAATGATGAGGATATGATGAGGACCGGGCAAACATGGCATGTTAGGATATTATCCTGGATCCTGAGGCATGTAAACACCTCCTCTCGCTCGCTGTCGGGTTGTTGTGGTCCGCGTTCTGTTTCCACGGAAATTCGTGTAATCTTCCATTTAGTTATGTATATTTGTACAGTAGAGTAGCTCTGCCTGAAGCCTATTAAGGCTCATATCTCCCCGGGCCTTGGTGGATTCCATCTGGCTGACCGGTAAGATGTTTACTTTCCCATGCAGAGCGGGACACGGCTTTGTGTCAAAGGTGCCGTGACCCGGATTTGTAGCGCTGGGTGGTCAAAGAGGGGTGAGTGTAACACAGAATAGCCTTGCCTGAAGCCTAATAAGTCTCCCTCTGCCAGGGGGAGGTTGGGTTTCTCATGTGATTGATTGATTGATTGATTTTTATTGTGGAGTAAAAGACAGCATCCAAGGGATAAAATGTGGCGGTACCCGGGTTTGAATCCAGGGCCCTATTCCCCGTACCTGGTTCAACTAAGTCGATCAAGAGTCCCATTATCCAGATTCAATTAACCCGCTGATTCAGTCTCGTTCATTTGAACCAGACTTGAGACTCAGGATAATTGCGCGCGGCCGCTTCAGCTGAAAAGACAGCAGGTGTCGATCGCAGAAATCCTGATTTTCTAACGGCATTGATTGATTGATTGATTTAAAACTTTATTAACAGATTGCAGAATGGGTACAATGCAGTACGGCTCAATAGCCTCGCCGACAAGTTAAATGCATAATCTATAGGCTAATTTTAAGTCCCTCATTACCCCAATCAATCAGATTATATTTCTTTAAACGTGCCTGCTGGCAGTAGGCTTATGGAATGAATAATCAAATGAGATCTTGCTAGCGAAAATAATTAGTTCAACTCTTTCAGAATAAGGATACGGCTCTCTTGTCCATTGATGGATGTATGGTTGATGTTTTATTTATCTGGCACCGTGGTGTGATGGTTGGTCCTTATGCCTTTCACGCAGACGACCCGCGTTCGAATCCCCCCTTTTTCAATTTTTTGTTTTTCTTTTTGCAATGTAAATGCTTCAATTTGGTGCACTTTGAGAGCTATATAAAGAATGACATCCTCAATGCATGTAGATTTATAATATTTTAACTTAAAACTAGGCTACTTTTGCGTATAGTCATTAATATTATATTCCAAAAGAATTATATTGGAAACGCTGGGTTTCAAACTAGGGTCGTCCGCTTGACAGGAGTGAGCACTAACCGTTGCACCACTGTGCCAGACGGGATATATCCATTGTGTATCCATCAATGGACAAGAGACCCGTGTTTCGAATATTTTTCTTTTGAATGAAGTTTTATCTCTTTATTCTCAAATGCATTAATGTAACGTCAACGGCTCATTCAATTGCTCAAATCCGTCAAACAGCGCATCTCATCAGACATTTTAATCCCAGTTACAATATCACAATAACGTGTGAGTGATGATACAATTCAACAATCCTCAGATTCCTCGTAATTCATAATCCACAAAAACCACAATCCACGCATAGACACTTCAATTTTATGCTTGAATGAAACACAATCCGGGCGCTCCGTTAAGCAAATCTACAGCGGAGAATATATGAAACTAATCAGAGCCAAACGGCCGATAGGTTTCATTCATTAAAAATATCCCTGCGGGATTCACATTTGCAATGCGCCGTTATTAAAATAACCACATGCAGCGTGTATCGCGACTCCGAGCGCCGTATATGACGTGCATTATTTTATTTAGGACAAAGTAAATCTATAGGCTGAATATGATTTATTATCAGCATTTAGTTCTATTATTATACATTTCAAAAGTCCCCTCTAGGAAAACGAAGCACAAAAACATAATTCAGAATGGTATAATGGGATCTAGACTGTGAGAAATATTTCAGGAAGCGAGCTGGCATTTCTTTGCGAGGGCGTGGCCATGGTTCATCCAGCTAACTGAACTTAACCTTGCTCCGGACCAGGTTCAAACTTTCTGATCTGTTACCATGGTGATTTAGAAAATCCGACTTCGGGGAACGGAAAGGTCCGGCTTAAGTCAAGCTATGCTGAAAATTATCCGGCTAACTCAGTTAGCCAGGTACGGGGAACAGGGCCCAGGTGGGCTACATGGGCGATATCGGTACTAATTGCATTACGAAAGGGCATATAAACACCTGTTCCCATCTCTGTCTCTCCGAGGTAGCTGTGCATGTAAACCCACTCAATAATGCATTTTAGTCTGGACTCTTCAGAGTAAATGAGGAAATAATGTCATTCCATTTCTGCATTTCTGTTCCCTTCCTTTCTGTCTGCCTTCATCCTCGCTCCATGGGTGCATTCAAATCCAAGTTAGCATGTTCCCTCCCCTCGTTGTCTTGCCTTTAGTGAGCCAGTACACAAGACAATCCCTGAGCTACAACAAGTGAACAAGTGAAGTGACAAGGGAACAGCAGCAGTTGAATTGGAACGCAATTCAAATATTTGCTATATTATTATTTTTTTTTTCACACAACCTGGTCACCTTTAAATGGTGCAACATAACAGACTTTTAAAACCTTAAATAAAGAAACTATGTATTCAAAGTGGAATTTGCCAATAGGCTACTTGTTTATATACATGATTATTAGCCATTATGCTCCTGTTTGATTCTGCATGGATTCTGATTCTGCATGGATTCAGTCACCTTGTGGAGCAGTGGCTTGTGGGATACGCTACATACTGGAAGCTTGTATTTTATACCCTTCATGGAAGGGAGGACGAATCTAGGGATCACAGGAATGTGAATGCTCCCTTCCTTCACAGAAGCTGGAACCATATCACACTTTGTTTGGCAGCCATTTCTCACCTGGTCATCTTGGGTATTCCCCCCCTGGACACACGGGAAGACAACTATGATAGTAGAAGAAATGTCACCCTGGAACTGAATGCAGGCGGCCCATCATGTCTTCCTCATAATGTAACTCCCATCTTCTCCCACCTACGCCCTATCCTTCCTCCACCCGCCCCTCCTCCACCCGCCTCTCCCCCACCCTCCCAGGTACAGGCAGAGATAAAGAAGAAATGGCAGAGGTGGAAGCTGGGAATAACAGTTCCGGACGACCACAGGAACACTGGCAGCCACACGCCACAGGTGGGCACCGTGGGTGGCTGCTATATCTCTCTGTATGATGGCCAAAGCCGGCCCCAAGACACTTAGTTGCTTTAGAATAATGCTACATGCTACTTACACAATAATACATCGGCTTAAATGAATGTACATGAACATAAGACACCAGACCAGAGTACAAAAAGAATATATATTTATTTTAAGAAAAGAAAAACACTTTACCAAATGAAGGGAGGACAGAGGTCGACTTCCACCCAAGACCAACCATCTATACGGCCGTCAGCCCTGAGCTTCCCCCTAAACATTCAAAAACCAATATCCAATCTAAACTATAAAAAATTAAATGATAACTACACTACCCAGCCCCCATCCCCGGAACAAAAGAACAAAGTAACAAAAAGGACTGTGTGCGTTTTTTTATTGATTGATTGAAAATTGTATTAACAGATTGCAGAATGGGTACAATACAGTACAGCTCAATACACACAATTGTTAAGGGGATGCAGACCAGAGAAAGACTTTCGTCTTGTTTACATCAGGGTCCCCCATGTGTGTGGCTGGGTAACTCTTTTTATGGGGGCAGGGCCAATCAGGTGTAGAGTGTGGCTGGGTAACTCTTTTTATGGGGGCAGGGCCAATCAGGTGTAGAGTGTGGCTGGGTAACTCTTTTTTTATGGGGGCAGGGCCAATCAGGTGTAGAGTGTGGCTGGGTAACTCTTTTTTATGGAGGCAGGGCCAAACATGTTAAACTAAAGAGATTAAAGAATCTAAAAAGACATCCTCTCTACTCATTAAACATGTTAAACTAAAGAGATTAAAGAATATACATCCAGGGGCGCCCTCGTGGCGCACCACGTTAGTGCCTCGCACACCTACATTACATTGCAATCGATAGGAAACAAATTGGACGACATCAGAGCAAGGATCCAATTCCAGAGGGACATTCGGGATTGTAACGTCCTCTGTTTCACAGAAACTTGGCTGAGTCCAGATGTCCCGAATCATGCAATAGAACCGGCAGACCACTTCTTCGTTCTACGCAAAGACCGGACGGCATTAGAGTCACTAAAGACGAGAGGAGGCGGCATTGCCTTCATGATAAACAAGGAGTGGTGCGATTTAGGCAACACAAAGGAATTGTCTAACCACTGCTCCCCAGACCTGGAGTTTATCACGATAAAATGTCGACCCTTCTTCCTCCCAAGAGAGTTAACGTCCATCATCCTCATCGGAGTGTACATTCCACCACACGCGAACACTGAGGTCGCACTTTCAAAACTTCACGACGAGGTAAACAAACTCCAAGCAGCTAATGTTGACGCTGCCATTTTGGTCTTGGGGGATTTCAACAGCGCGCGTCTTAAAAAGGTGCTGCCGAATTTCTATCAGCATGTGACCTGTCCCACCAGAGGCGAGAACATATTAGACCATGTACACTCGCAATTTAAGAATGGGTACAAGTCACAGGCTCTTAGTCCATTCGGTAAAAGCGA
Source organism: Notolepis coatsorum (assembly GCF_963971535.1). Taxonomy (NCBI): domain Eukaryota; kingdom Metazoa; phylum Chordata; class Actinopteri; order Aulopiformes; family Paralepididae; genus Notolepis; species Notolepis coatsorum. The sequence continues at coordinate 235,189,624 of NC_140165.1, read as the reverse complement.
TCACGCCGCCATTTTTCTTTTGCCTAAGTACAAACAGAGTCTCAAGCGAACGCCGGTGGTCTCGCGAGAGGTTAAGCGTTGGGCCGTGACGTCAGTGGAGTCACTCCAAGCAGTGCTGGGAAGCACAGAATGGAGTGTATTCCGTGATAACACAGCCAATATTAACGAATACACCGAAACGGTGATTGACTATGTCTGTACTCAGGTAGAAGTAATAATCCCCACCACCAAAATTAATATCTACCCAAATCAAAAGCCCTGGGTAGACAAATCCGTCCGTGAGGCTCTGAAAGTGCGCACATCAGCATACAACACCGGGCTGGTGACAGGCAACATGGAAGAACACAAGATGGCAAGATACAACGTCAGGAGAGCAGTAATAGAGGCAAAACGGCGTTACAGGGATAAAGTTGAACTTCAGTTTGAACAGGCTGACTCTAGAGGCATGTGGCAGGGCCTCAGAACAATGACAGACTACAAAGGAACCCCCCTCAAACTGAACAGTGACATCTCCTTAGCAAATGATCTCAACTCCTTCTATGCGAGGTTTGAGGCTGTGAACAACAACACCAGCCTACAAACCACGGCAATGGGGGGGGGGGGGTCTGCTGATGGAGACTCAGTGTTCAGGGTAACAGAGCATGAGGTGAGACGGATCTTTAAAAAAGTGGATATCAGGAAGGCAGCAGGACCGGACGGCATCCCCGGCCGCGTCCTAAAAGTCTGTGCCGACCAACTGGCCCCGGTATTCACTGACATCTTCAACCTGTCCTTGGAACAGGCCGTCATCCCCACCTGTCTGAAGAAGTCCACCATCATCCCTGTACCCAAAAAATCTACGCCCGCTTGCCTCAACGACTACCGCCCTGTAGCCCTCACCTCCATAGCCATGAAGTGCTTTGAGAAGCTAGTGAAGGGCTACATCTGTTCCTCCCTCCCCATCAACCTGGACCCTCTGCAATTTGCATATCGCCCCAACAGGTCCACGGAGGACGCCATAGCCCATGTGCTGCACACAGCAGCATCACATCTGGACAAGAGGCAGGGGAACTATGTGAGAATGCTGTTCATCGACTACAGCTCAGCATTCAATACCATAGTCCCCTCCAAACTCATAGCCAAGCTCAGGGACCTGGGCTTGAACTATGACCTGTGCCAGTGGGTCCTGGACTTCCTGACGGGCAGACCCCAGGTGGTAAGAGCCGGCAACTGCACCTCCTCATCCATCACGCTCAACATAGGGGCCCCCCAGGGCTGTGTTCTGAGCCCCCTCCTCTACTCCCTGTACACACATGACTGCGTAGCACAGCGGAACAACAACACCATCATCAAATTTGCTGATGACACAGTAGTGGTGGGCCTGATCTCTGCCAACGACGAAAGGGCCTACCTGGAAGAGGTAGAGAACCTGTCACAGTGGTGTCAGGAGAACTGCCTCTCCCTGAACGTCAGCAAAACAAAAGAGATGATTGTGGACTTCAGGAGGTCGGGGGTCAAGGACTACAGCCCCCTCAGCATCGACGGGGCACCAGTTGAGAGAGTGAACAGTTTCAAGTACCTCGGAGCCCACATATCCGAGGACTTGACATGGACCACACACATTGACAGTGTTGTGAAGAAGGCACGACAACGCCTCTACTTCCTCAGGCGCCTAAGGAAGTTCCAAGTCAGTCAGAAGATCCTTAGGAACTTCTACTCATGTACAATAGAGAGCATCCTGACCGGCAACATCACCTCCTGGTTTGGGAATAGCACTGCAAAAGACCGTAGCAGACTACAAAGAGTGACACGTTCAGCCGAACGCACAATTAGAGGGGGGCTTCCCACCCTCCAGAACATTTACAACAAGCGGTGCAAGGGGAAGGCTAAGAGAATTATTAAGGACTCGAGCCACCCGAACAACTGCCTCTTTGAACTGCTGCCGTCAGGCAAGCGATACCGGAGTCTTATGGCGAGCACAGAAAGACTCAGAAGGAGCTTCTATCCCCAGGCCATCAGGCTGCTAAACGAACAATAATCGCTAAACGAACAATAATCACTATGCAACAACCATCAAATGCACACAGCACACACACCCACACGCACACACTCACTCAAACAAACAACACACTGCAGCACCCACTCTCCACACTTTAGATCACACAAACACACTTACACTTTATATTTATTGATAAAGGATTTGCACTACAACTCGTACACCTACTGTGAATTGTACCTAAACTGCACCTCGTCCATTTATGCCTTGCACTATATAGTATTGTATATTAGTACACTGCACAGTATTGTATATTGTATGGTAACTACGTCTACGAACATTGTACATATGTCTAAACTGAACACTGTGACCTCTTTTTTTACTTCTAATTTTTACTATTTTTACTATGTTTTTATTTCATACTTATCTTGTCATGCACAGTCTCTGGAGCGCAACAGTAAGAAGCATTTTGTACAAAAGTATTCTGTACTTCTGTATGACAACTATTAAAGAAACTTGAAACTTGAAAACTTGAACTTTACATTTAGTCATTTAGCTGACGCTTTTATCCAAAGCGACTTACAAGTTCTGTATGACAAGCCATCAGGAAGGGCACAACTCTATCAGCTGAGTAACAATGTTCATCAAAGTGTTGAGTGCTACAGTGTAGGTTAGTTTATTAGGACAAGTGCATGACAGTATGGTTAGTTAGGGTTAGGGTTTTTTTTTTTTTTTTTTAATTCAGATAATGGTTGAAGAAGTGCGTCTTTAGTCGACGGCGAAAGATTGGACGTGTTTCGGCTGTCCTAACTGGGGTGGGTAGTTCATTCCACCATTGTGGGGCAAGGACTGAGAATAGGCGACTTCTCTTTGATGACCCTCCCGGAGCTTGGATAGGAGTAGGTCTGAGGCGGCCAGAAGATGCAGAGCGTAGGGGTCTTGAGGGTGTGTAGTTAGAGACCATTGACCGGAGGTAGGCGGGAGCAGTTCCCTTTGCCGCACGGTATGCTAGGTCGAGGGCCTTGAAGCGGATTCGTGCAGCAATGGGGAGCCAGTGCAGGTCCCTAAGAAGTGGGGTGACATGGGCCGACTTCGGTAGGTTTGAGATCAGGCGGGCCGCTGCGTTCTGAATGAGTTGAAGAGGCTTAGTGGCAGTGGCCGGGAGGCCAGCGAGCAGTGCGTTGCAGTAGTCGAGGCGGGAGATGACTGTTGATTGGACGAGGAGTTGGGTGGCTTCTTTTGTCAGGAAGGGGCGGATCCTTCTGACGTTGCTCAGGAGGAATCGGCAGGTTCTGGTTGTCGCTGCGATGTGAGCAGAGAAGTTCAACTGGTCGTCGAGGACAACACCAAGGTTCTTGGCGGTCGGGGACGCGGTCACAGCTGCATTCTCGACTGTGATGGAAAGGTCGGTCAGGGGGGAGGATTTGGCCGGCAGGTGGAGCAATTCTGTTTTGCTTAGGTTCAGTTTGAGGTGGTTGGTCGTCATCCAGGCGGAGATGTCGGACAGACAGGCCGAGATCCGCTCAGAGACGTGGATATCTGAGGGAGGGAAGGAGAGGAAGAGTTGAGTATCGTCGGCATAACAGTGGTAGGAGAAGCCATGAGACGTGATAATGTTACCCAGTGATTTAGTGTAGAGGGAGAAGAGAAGGGGTCCTAAAACCGAGCCCTGGGGGACACCCGTCCGCAGGGGGCGGGTGGCCGACAGGGTCCCTCTCCATGACACTTGGTAGGAGCGGTCATTGAGGTATGATGACAACCATGTCAGCGCAGAGCCAGCCACTCCCATTCCTGCGAGGGCCGCGAGGAGGATCTGGTGGTTGACTGTGTCGAAGGCTGCAGATAGATCTAGGAGAATCAGGACAGAGGAGAGGCCTTTCGCTTTTGCTAAGTGAAGTGCCTCTGTGACCGCAATGAGGGCTGTCTCTGTGGAGTGACCAGTCCTGAAGCCTGACTGATTAGGGTCTAGGAGGTCATTCTGTAAGAGATAAGCAGTAAGTTGGTTGGATACAGCACGTTCAAGTGTTTTAGAAAGGAAGGAGAGAAGAGAGACAGGACGGTAGTTGCCTATGACGGTAGGGTTCAGGGATGGTTTTTTTATGAGGGGCGTGACTCTGGCTTGTTTTAGGGACGTGGGGACCACCCCCGAGTTGAGTGAGGAGTTGATGGTTGCAGTTAGGAATGGGAGGATGTCTGGTGCTATGGTCTGGAGGAGTGGGGAAGGTAGCCGGTCCAGCTGGCATGTAGTCGGACGGTTCGACGTTACCAGTGTCAGGGTCTCGGCTTCTGTAATGGGAGAGAAAGATGACAGAGTGAAGGATGAGGTTCTCGATTCAGCATTTGGAATGGGTGGGGGTTGGGAGAAGGAGCTGCGGATGTTCTCCACTTTTTCCTCAAAGAAGATCGCAAAGTCTTCGGCCGTCCCGGGTTCGCTTCCCGCTCCTGGTGACATTTGTCGCATGTCTTCCCCGCCTCTTCTCCCGTTCATCCTCTCCTCATCTGTCGGTCATGTCTGACCATGAAAAGCAAAAAAAAATTATTAAAAACTTTTTTTTTTTTAATATTACTCATTAGAGGCAAATTCTGAAAACTCCACCTTGATTTCTATCCGGAATATAATACTGCTTCTTCTTCTTCATTGGAGATTTAACGTTGGTTGAAAAACTGAACACATTGCTGCCACTTAGTGGAAAGAGTGATGGGGGGATCAGTCATCGCATGGCCAAATAGAGAGGCTTATGGCAAGAGCCTTTAGGCGGCGATATACACATGGGAACAGTCAATTACCCCTACACATTGTAGAAGGTCATCTGATCCAAATGGCCAAGTACTCACTCTTCCCATCTCTGTGTTAAATACATGTATTTGTATGAGAAACGTGTCATATTTCAAATGACATTTTCTATTTTCTATAAGCTTAGGGGGAACAATCACTAATGCAACTATTATATTTGCCATCTATCATCATGGTAGGAGATTGAATGTGTGTCAAATTAACTAAGAGCATGTTAAACAATTAATGTATAGCATGCTACACATACCATGCTTCCGATTAACTAAATTAATACAATCTCCAACATGAAGACAAGATGAAAAATATGTTTGTTGTAATGTGTTTTCCTGCAGGCTGGTGGCAGTCTGCAGCAGCATGGTCACCACGAGCCCATCTGCCCGCCACCACACCGCTACCAGGACGAGAGTGACCGCGACATCTCGTCCAGCCCTCCTCATCCCTCCCGCCTCACACACCCTCCCCCGTCTCACCCACACCAACACCACCACCACACTCCCAGAGCCAGGACGTACTGCTATATCTCAGCCCAGGGACAGGTGGTAAACAGGCTGGAGGGACCACCGCTAGGGAATGGAGGAGCAGGAGGAGGAGGAGGAGGGGAGGAAGGCAAAGATAAGTACTCTGAAAGCTGCTGCTGAACGGTATAGGACCTCGTGTCTCTGCAGTATGTGATATGGATTCAAACGAGAACCCCAGCGCCCAGTGAGTGGAAGGCTCTTTCTCAAACCCACTGGGAAGATGTACATACATCGTCCACCACTGTGGTTGTTGGGTTATGGATAAAAGGTTCAGGTTCTAGTGAATTCTTGAACACCAAGCCCAGTTTTTGGGCACAGACACAAGCTTCTCTGGTGTGCTGCTGTATGTTGTTCTCTACGACAAGAGACCATTATCTCATGGTCTGGATCACCTTTTACAGTGCTAACTTCAGACCAGGGGTTCTCAAACTTTTTTTATACCACGACCCCATTTTATTTAGGATTTTTTTTGGCGACCCCACACTTAAATGTATTGCGTAATTTCAATGTGGAATTAAGGAATATCAAAATAAAAGCACACATTTTTTAACTTGATCATGCATATTTATTAGACCATTTAATTACAGCACTATGTTATCAATACATTTATAAAACAAGGCATATTTAACCAGAATATGTTGCCAGAATATAAAAATAAATCACCTACCCACGACCCCACTTTGGGTCGCGACCCATAGTTTGAGAACCGCTGCTTCAGACCATAGGATAGTGATGCTAGTATGTGATATTTGAAGTAATTACCTCCTAGTGGCTGACCACCCAAGTTTATTTGGACCCAATGGACCCAAGTTTATTTCCTGTTGCAGTGTTTCCCAATACAATAGCTGACAGGAAGTACACTTGGGTCCAAACGGTTCCCTAGCAACAGAATCCCAGTGAAACCGTCTATACATCAGACTGGCAAATTCGGGTACTCTGGCTTTTTTAGCGTCCATGCCCACTTTTGTTCCTATTGATTGACAATGGATTCGGCCTGTATACAAACTATCGGCAGAATGCTTACATGGTTTGAAAAGTTTTGTTTAGTTAGTGCCATCAAGTTGAAAGAACACAGTAACATTATGGGAAATGACCGTCTACTCCAGAGTGAGACAAGATAAATACCAGTTGAAGCAGCATGTTAGCCTAGCTTACCACAATGAATGGAAGCGGATAGGACTGGTTAGCCAAGGTGTTGGCTACCTAACACCTCTCCCGGGGGTTTAAGCTATAGGCTAGATTAGCTAGAGCTATCTAAGCTAGATAGCTTTCTACTGAAGTGAATAGAGAGGAAACCGGTATCTTCTTGTCTGACTCTGGAGAAGATGGTAAGCCAATTTCTCATAATATTGCCACCATTGAGTATTTGTACTATTTTGAAAAGATTTTATCCATTTTCCAGCTCTTTCAGTCCTCCCTATGGTATTACCCCAGTCAGCTGCAAGAGATTGCCCCATTTCCCTACCTGGGAATTTAATATTAAGCTCATGAATCTCTGGCTGACCTAAAACTAAGAGTTAATGACTATTTCTGGGACTTGATAGCATGATTTATATCTGTTTGTTTTATCTTAAGGTTGTAGTTTATGAGCAAACACTGTCTAACCCGTTTGCGTCTATACTTTCGACAACAAATGTTTGTTTCCGCGTTCGAGTTTTGCGCTCTGATTGGCCAAACGTGGGACGGCAAGTTCGGCGCCTATTTCCGGGTCTAACAGCCTGCAAACTACCTAACGCCTAGTTTATCACTGGTTAAGCTTAGGCGACTCTTTCGCAGTTGGTTGAGGTTAGAGTTTGGAATCAGGGCTGGCGTTCTCTCACCCTGCTCTAAGACTAATTCTAACCTTAACCAACTTCGAAAGAGCGCCTAAGCTTAACCAGTGTAGAAACTTGCGTTCCCACGATTGGGCGTACATGTCACATGACCTGGCCAATCAGAGACACGGAAATAAAGTATTCAGGCAACCCGTTTCCCAAAAGAGGCGTGGCTATCACAGGTCAGGGTGGATAATGTATTGCCGGTGTGATGTATATAGCTTTGCAGAAGAATTCCGTTGCTAAGGGAACAACTTTGGCCCCAGTTTAGTTCCAGTCAGCTGTTGTATCAGCAAACACTGCAACAAGAACTAAACCTGGGCCCATTATTTAGAACGTTTCTGTTGTCAACTCCTCTGTGGTGCCACCCTGTGGAGTGTCACAGTAACCCACCTGGACAAGGAGAAACTGCTCTGGTCGAGGGAGGTACTGGGCTTACAAGGTTCGTGTCCCACCCCCGGGTCGCACCGACCCCGTCCACCTGCTCAGTCCCATGGAGGACAACATGGAATGCTACGACAATGGACAACGGCCTTTAGTCTTGGTCTCTGAAAATAAAAACATCCGTCTCATGCGTTTGTTTCTTTGTCTTCTACCTCTGGATTCACCCATGATCAAAATGGAAGAAGATGTGGGGATGGGGTCGACGTGTGAATCAGGGTACTGTGGTGCGTTTACCAGTGGTTCTCAAACTTCTTCCTGTCAAGGACCAACCAATATGATACGTAATAGGTCAGGGACCCCCATTTGTTAAGATTTGTCATGTTTGTTGTTACATATGATTGAATCCATAATTGTCTGTACTGTAGGTGGAGAGATAACAGAGGGTAAAACCACACCTTGGCACCCTCTCTAAGACCCCTGGGGGTCCCCGGACCGCACGTTGAGAACCACAGGTTTATACTATCTCTAAAGGAAGCAGATAGTTGAAGTCTCTTCTCACAAACGCGTAATTTCTTTTCGTAGCCTCTGTGAGCGAAGACGCTCTTTGATTGCAGCGAAGAAGAAAAAGACGCTCTCCGATTGGCTAACCCTAACCCTAAGCATAACCACGTCGAAAGAGGGCCTAAACATAACCACTTCGAAAGAATGCCTAAGTGTAGCCGGTGTGATCTTACTGCGTTGTGTTTATTTCGATTCAACCCGTTAAGGGATCGCCCTGAGTGGGAGTTGAACCTCGGTCTCCCGCACCGCAGGCGACATCGCAGACCACTGTACCAAGAGGTGAATTCACTTCTTGCTACTGGGTCTGGATGCCTCTGGGGAGTGAGTTTACTTTGCAGTACCGCTTAACGTCCACAGCCACTTCACATACTGTCCCTCGTGACTGTGGATAGACTGCGGTACCTCCGTTACATAAGCATAACCACTTCGAAAGAATGCCTAAGCATAACCACTTCGAAAGAATGCCTAAGCATAACCACTTCGAAAGAATGCCTAAGCATAACCACTTCGAAGCAGAGAATATATGTACAAGGCGGAAGAGACCCTTCGGAGCTAAACCAGTCAAAGAGGGTCTTTTCTTCTTCGCTGTACGCGGCCTAGCCAATCAGAGCGTCTTCGCAAACAGAGGCTACGGAAAACAATCACGCCTCACAAACCCACACAGAGCTGCCCCATCAGTAAACGTGATAGTTGAACAACATCTAGTGGAGAGAAAGAGCACTGCAAGAGGAGACCAAACACACTGTCCTAACAACGCTGTGTCCTCCTTCACCACAGGGCTCCACCAGAACACCAGTCCTTTCTATTCAACACAATGGTATAGCGTTGCCTGGCAACTAACTGGCAGTCAGGGTCGCCTATATTCGAATACCAACCGGTTCGTGCTTCCGCGTTCGCGCTCTGATTGGCCACTGATGTTTCTAGTCGCAACAATCGTGTGACGGCAAGTTCTTTCGCCGGTTAAGCTTAGGCACTCTTTCGAAGTTGGTTAAGGTTAGAGTTTGTCTTAGAGCAGGGCGATAGAACGCCAGCCCTGATTCCAAACTCTAACCTTAACCAACTTCGAAAGAGTGGCCTAAGCTTAACCAGTGATAAACTAGGCGTTAGGTAGTTTGCTGCTGGTCGAGGCGGAAATGGGCGTGTCACGTGATTGGGCGCACATGTCACATGACCAGAAACGTCCGTGGCCAATCAGATCGCACCAGAAACGGCAGTGGCCAATCAGATTCACAAAACGCGAACGCGGAAGCATGAACCGGTTGGTATTCGAATAGACGTGTCAGGGTCAAGTCTTTTTTTCTTCAGTCCATCAATAATTTCCCTATAAATATATAACCAGATCTCTGGTGTCATTTTCTAAAACGTGGTCATTCAGACACATCAGCTATATTTATTATTAAGATTAGATTCAAATATATTGTCATTATACAGCACAACGAAAAGAAGTTGGAATCTAACCAGAGTGAAAATCCAATGGTAAAGTGCAACAGCAATATACAATGTAGGTGATTAAACTGGAGTAGAGAGACTAGGCTGGACAGTGTCTAAAAGAGAGACTAGGCTATACACAGTATCTAAAAGAGACTAGGCTGGACAAAAAAATGAACCTGCAACTATTGATCTGGTGACTGACGATGTATTTAACAACTGTGACACATTGCATGACACTGGTCTTTAATATGCACTACAGTAAGGTACAGAAAAGGTATTTTATTTCTATTGAATTCCAATACTGTATAAAAGCAATGCTGCATTTATTAGTGATTCATCCACAACCCTCTTTTGGATGTACTTCATCCAAGGTAGAATTTTCGACATCTTCCTCATGGAGGTTATGTAATGACTTGAGCTGCAGATAAAATGCCTAAACATATAATTTACTTTGATATGTACATTACTATGTAAGAAACACAAAAACGTTTGTAGAACTAAAGTGGTGGGGGAACAGGGGCTGTGGGTGAAAAAGGTATAAAAGAACTACCGTAATTCCTCTAATAGTAACCCCGGCTTGTATTTGTTTCAACTGTAGCGGGTACCAGGCTTGTATTAGGAGGAGGCCTGTATAAGAGGGAGGCCTATATTTCAAATTTTCAAACGGATCATAATGAATAAATCAACATTTTGTGTCAGTTTGAACCCAGTAAAATGTACTGGGTTCATTTATTGAAACCAAGTACTGTATGAAATAGTAAACAGTGCAATTACAGGTGGTCACTGGTCATTTCAACGTTTTCAAAGTGAAATCAAGTAACTAGCTCAGTATGCAGCTCAGTATATTAGTAACCCGGCTTGTATTAGGAGGCCGGCTTATAATTGCTTAGCTCAAGAGCGCACCCGGCCATTAATAGAGACCCGGCTTGTATTTGAGACCCGGTTACTATTAGAGGAATTACGGTATTCAACTTTACCATGTCACACCATGGTAGACACATTTTTAAAAGAGATTAACAAGACACACGCCCCAGACACATTTTATAACTAGTTTGATCTATACTAGTGATCTTTTCTATCAACATAAACCTTCTAAATGGGCCCAATGTTTGCTAATAAAACAGCAGACGGCAAATAAACGTGAAGAATTGACCTAACCCCACCGCGTGAACACTTAAGGTAACCTACTTGCGTTCAGCGTTTCTCTGATTGGCCATGACGCCCATGTGACCGCGGCAGAGCGAGAGAGCGGCAGAGCGGAAATAGGCTGCTGCTCCGGCGAAAGAAAGACAGGCATTCTATTGCCATGCTCTGCGACAAACTCTAACCTTAACAAACTCCGAAAGAATGCCTAAACTTAACCCTAACCTTAACCAACTCCGAGAGAATGCCTAAACTTAACCCTAACCTTAACAAACTCCGAAAGAATGCCTAAACTTAACCGGCGAAAGAAAGACAGGCATTCTATTGCCATGCTCTAAGACAAACTCTAACCTTAACCAACTCCGAAAGAATGCCTAAACTTAACCGGCAACGTTTATATAGAGAGGCGATAAATTAATTAAATGTAAAAAAGATAAAAAATAAATTGAAGTGATTCGAACTTGTCACCAACTGGACTGCAGGTTCCACAGCAAGCTGAGGAACGAGTGGAGCTAACCGTCGATGTTAAAACAGGGGGGATTGCGTATGCATAATGCCGCGGCAACCTGCACGCCGCTGCCGCTCTGCTCTACCGCGTCGCCGCGCTAGGCGTGGTCACGTGGGACGCTGAACGCAAGTAGGTTGCCTTAATGAATGAAGCAACCCCAACCCCTCTTTTCTTGATCCGTGATTGGAGGATCGAATTCCTGACAAATGTTGTTTGACCGAAGGGAAGCAACACTTATGATTGGAGGATCAAGAAAAGGGGGCGGGGTTGGAGATAAGTAACTTCGACTGAAGAAGATCTATAGGCGAGTGGTGGAGTCTCCGTCATCATGCTTCTTCCTCCCCGTCATTCAGGGTGGTGTACAGGTAGGCTGCGTTGTCGTCTTCGTAGATGATGGCCACCGTCTCGCCTGCCTCCGTCACAACTGCACTAGTCTGTATGTATGCCTGGTGAGAGGGGACAGAGAGGAGTGTGTCAATTCATTAGTTTCACGTGAGACCACTTCAAATCCAGTGCTTACAAAAGACTAAAGCACGTTTGATTGTGTTGCCAGGGATGTGCTCATCAGGAAAGTGAATCCACATGAAATATTAAAAGGTGCTATAGATAAAAGTTTTATGTAGAGTAATCATTGAAATAAATAATCGATATATATATACACAGACCTTTTAGAAAGGTGCGGAATATTTTTGATTATAATAATAAAAAAAATGTGCAGGTCCAAAATGAATGTCGTCGTTTACATGTATCCCCTTCCCTACTTCCCATTTCTCCATACTAACTCTAACCCTAACTAACCTTACTGTCATATACTAACCTACACTGTAGTACTCAACACTTTGATGAACATTGTTAAGGCCTCTGCATGCTACAGAAACTTCAAAGCAACTGCAACACAACATCGACAAAGCAACGGTGTTTTAGACACTCTGCCTTTATGCTTCTGCAACATCGACGCGCAAAGTTAGTTTAACTAAAGTTAGTTTAGGTTCGTGTTAACGTTAGATAATGTACAAAATAAACGTATTTCCGGTGATTTTAGACGTCGCTCTTTTATTTTGAAATCCCCCGACCGGAAGTGTTATAGTGTCTGTTGCTAGCAGCTTAACTTTCTGTGCTTTTCGAGCTAACGTTACCGTAACATCATTAGTTTCCATTTCCAATGGAGAGGACCTCGGCTCACATGCAGCTCAAACTACCTATTGGAATAAATTTATTGATTGATGTTTAACTTGTCCCTGTGTGTGTCCAGTCATTTCGACTAGCAAACGTTGTATTTAACGTTAAAGTTACCTCAGGATACCATTGTATTTAGTTGGTTAGCTATGTAGCTAATGTGGATAGCATTTTGTATAGCACCAATGCTAGCTGGCTGGCTACAGCTTTATTTACTAAATTATGGAGGCTTTTTAATCGTCAAGGTAAGAGAGGATTTGTCATGATCAACTGAAGGCGTATGCTATGGAACAATATGTGCTTGGGTTTTCAGAAAAAGGCCAGCTATGTGACGCTAATTATTTAGCATCAACGCTGGCTGGCTACAACAATGGCGGATGGTATTCTCTGCGAGACCAATATTATTCTATGACAGGCCCGCCCCCATTCGCTAACCAACCAATCACTGCTACGCAATATCAACGCAACGGTTGTTTAGGTTAGATTTTAGAGACATGTACGCAGCATCCTCGCAACACAGTCTACAAGACCCTCTAAAACAACCGCGCTGAAATCGCGCTGATGTTGTGTTGAAGTTGCTTTGAAGTTGCTGTAGCATGTAGAGGCCTTTACTCAGCTGATAACGGTGTACCATTCCTGCTGTCTTGTTGTACAAAACGTGTAAGTCGCTTTGGATAAACGCGTCAGCTAAATGACTAAATGTTAGGGATGTCCGATATTATCGGCCGATATTGGCATTAAAATGTGATATCGGAAAATATCTGTATCGGTTTTCAAAAAAATATATATTTTGTTTACATTTCTATAACCTTTATTTACCCAGGCAAGCAAGTAAGAACAAATTCTGATTTTATTTATTGTCAAAGTATGCATAATGTTGTGTTAATTCCACAACAAGAGATATCTGTAATGTTAATTACCTGAAATTATTCCGTTTTTTGGGGGGGGAAACCCTGCATATATCGGTATCGGTTGATATCGGTATCGGAAATTAAGAGTTGGACAATATCGGTATCGGTAAAAAAGGCAATATCGAGCATAAATGTAAATGTGGAATGCACCCGATTGGATAAATGACATGCTGGTGCATGCAACATCTAGTGGCTGAATGTTATCTATAAATTTTTTAAGATTTAATTGACTAAGACTATAACAACCCAAATAATAGTGACGGAGGCTGAAAGCAGTCCTTTTTACGATGATTGTGTTGGTAATCCTTCTCACCCTCTCAAGCAGCTGCAGACGCTCCTCGTTGAGCAGGTTATTCTGCCTCAGCTGGCTGACCGTGTTCTCCAGACCCAGCAGTTTCTCCAGGTGTCTACGGTGTCTCTGCTGCAGCACCTTCACCTTCTTCTGCAGCTCGGACACGATGGCCTCCAGCTGCTCCTTACTCAGGCTGTTCTTGTGGTAGCTGTGGGTGGTAGAGGAGATGCAGCGTGATGACACACCAGTGGGATTACATTAGGGTTGGGTACCGTAAACCGGTCACATTTTAACCGATACCCGACGGTACCCTTTTTTCTGTACTTTAGTGTCTAAAAATGTAATCTACCTCAGTTGTAAAAAGAAAATTAGTCCAAACTTCAAGTAACTTATTATCATTATTTAGAACGTAATATATATATATATATATAATATTGCAGCAAGCGTTGTCTGCATCTAGCTTTGTAAAGTGTAACCACACACTTGCGACCGTTTTCGGCTTGCCATTGCCCCGACTGCTTTGTTGTTGTTGAATCAAGTCAAATCCTAGGTAAGCGTGTATTGTGCGACTGTTTGAACGTTGACGTGAACGTGCGGGACACTTCATAGGTTTAGTTTTGCGGGAAGATACTTTTTTTTCCCATTACCGAAATGTGGCACCGTTGGATCTCACGTGAATCGGTACCCTTAAAAGTACCGGATTCGGTACCCATCCCTAGTAGATTACATACAGGACTAACATCTCAGAGTGAACGCTGCGAGTTGGAGCTGGGCAGTATTCACTGTATTCACTTTTATTATTATTTTTATTTTAACACAAAGTGTCTCCCCATCCACTAACCTATTTCGGAAAAAAATTTGTACGCCGGTAGAGACACACAAAAAAAATCCGGGGGAAGGGGAGGGACTTCGCCTCTATTGAGATTCAATATCTGAAATAAATGAACAGTCTTACCGTCTTCTATCATGCACTCTTCCTACTATACCAATATGTCTTTACTACTATGCATGGACATTGCTACTCAGCTGTAAGAGTTGCACCCTTCCTGTTGACTTGTTGTCGTACAAAACTTGTAAGTGGCTTTGGATAAAATAGTCAGCTAAATGACTAAATGTAATGTATTGCATTGGCTCTCTGTCAACAAGTTTGTCTAAAGTTTCAACACACGATTAGTTGTTGTACAGTTGAATTGAAAGGGGCAGAAATGCACTGGAGGAATGCATTCACCAACATACCGGGCAGATCTTGAATACAACTTACCAATGTTCCTCCAGTTGACTCTCCTGCTGCTCTGAGCTGTCCTCCTCTGAACTGGTCCTGTCTCCCTCTGCCATCTCGCTTTCCAGTCTTTCCATGGTGAGGACCAGCGAGGCGGGGGAGGTGGGTGGCATGTGTTTGGAGACTATGGGGACAGTGGACACAATGGGCTTGGAGCCGAGGGCAGAGGACAACACCATGTCCGGGGAGACGATCGGCGCGGAGACTCCGATAGGTACGACGTTGGGTATTGTCTCAAAGTAGGCGATGACGGGAGCCCCGTGGTCGGTGGAGAGCTCTTCTACTTCCGAGGATAGACCTTGAACAAGCAGAGAGGTCTGCCCCTCCTCCACGGTGCCCAGCGTGGAGTCGCTCACCACCAGCCCTCGACTCAATAGGGCGGCGGTGATGCCGTTCACCATCCCTTGTCCTTCGCCTGGCAGGCATTCCGTCACCAGCAGCACCTCCGTGTTCTCCTCGCCATCAAACCTGCTTAGATTCTCCACGGTCTGAAATAACGTCAGAGGGAAGTTGGCCCCGGTGCCGAGTCCATCATCCGACACCGGCAGAGCTGCTGTGGTCTGGAGGAAATCTACGGAGTTCCCCGCGTCGCTCGTTTCTACCAGCAGCGCCTCTGCGGAATGGGACGGGTCCACGGTGATTTGGTAAAGCTGCACGGTGTTGATGCTGCTGTCCAGTTCTGCCGCGTCGGTCACTGACGTCTCGTCGTTTGCCATGGCGATCCTTAGATTACTGTTGTAGCAAAATCGCTTAGATTTCTTCTCACTGCTATACATTATTTTGCGTTTCTAAAAAGAAAACAAGTAATTTTCAAATGACAAATATGCTCAACGATGCAATTTTGTTAAGATGTGCGGGACAACATAGAGGCTTTCAAAAATCACTTTCTGTAAAAAAGTATTGTTAAAACTAGTATGTTTAATACAGTGACCTTGAGGCAAAAAAGCCGCACTTGGTATTGCACTTTGTTTAAATGTTTTGGTCTAAATGTGTGGGTTGGAGTTGAGTAGGGATAGGGGAGGGGTTGCTATTGCTGGCCACAGCTCAGGCTCTGCCAAGAGAGGTCTGGAGAAACCCACAGTATAAGAAGTTACTAAACACCAAACACACACACACAACAGACCAAAACAAAAAATTTAAACAAGTGCACTTGATATTTGATTGCATTAGATGCTCCATGTTAAATAGCCACATTTTAATTTCTTTGTTCATTTTGATTTGTTTTACCTCGAGCACATTGAAGACTGTGGGCACAGCATCAGTCTCAAGGTATCTGATCCCCCAACGCAGCTTGAAGCAAGATGCTGTAAAGTGTTCATGGCAAATGTACTGGTGTCTGGAGGGAATCCAGTCTTCACGGCCCATGTTCTTCAACCACTGCTGTAATCTGGCAGGGTCTTGTAGAGGGAATCTATGAAGAAAACCACACACATAATACCAATCAATAATGGTGTTTCGAGCCATATAATTTAATCACATAGCCAAAAAAATAGCAAGAGTGCCACTGCCTACACACAAGTAGTTTAAATGAATATAGCAATACAAATAGTGCTTTGATTCAGTAGACGACTCAACACCCAGGACAGTCGCGTTATGTTAACGTGTACTTTAGCCTACAGTAGCAACAGCCGAGGACATTGGCTCAAAAGGTCAAGCAAGCTTGCACCAGGGAATGTCAACAATAACCGACATGGTTATCATGGTAACGTTAACGATCAAACCAATCCATCATAAATACAACTATCCTACTCACACTAAAGTAAATCGTGGCTTACGGGGATATTAGAAGACATTAATGTATTATGAAAGTCTTCTTCGCTACGGTAACGCACGTGGGTGGGAAAACGGTAAACACGTTGGCTAATGTTATATATCCATGCTTAACTTACTTGTAGAAGCTTTTTCTGTCACTTGGGTTTTCAGACTCATTCTTACAGCTGCGTGCGGTACAATATTTCGGCATCTCAGTGAAACCTTGTCTTTGTGTCTCTACTCTAGCTAGTGTTGTTGTCGCTGGCAGCCGTTATAACATAACGTGCACTGTTTGCAGCTATCTACCAAGGTGAGGTCGTCATGGTGAGGTGACGCGTGTTATCAACGTGGCGCGACGAGCAGCAGGTGTTGTCGTGTGACGCTAAACAAATGCGTCGTTTCTTTATGCGTGATTTCTTTCCGTAGCCTATGTGTGCGAAGACGCTCTCTGATTGGCTAGTCGCGTACAGCGAAGACCCTCTCTGATTGGTTTAGCGCCGAAGGGTCTCTTCCGCCTTGTACAATTATATTCTCTGCTTCAAAGTGGTTATGCTTTGGCCCTCTTTGGAAGTGGGTTATGCTTAGAGTTAGGGTTAAGGTTAGGCGGAAGAGACCCTTCGGCGCTAAACCAATCAGAGAGGGTCTTTGCTGTACGCGGCTAGACAATCAGAGAGCGTCTTCGCACACATAGGCTACGTTTAAAAATCACGCTTTCTGAATCGATACGTAGGCTACACTCAAACTATTAAAACAAAAACTAAATAAAAAAAAATCCCAGTGTCAAATCTGTTATGTTATAGCTCATAGGGTATAAAGTCTGAGGCTGCTCCAGTGAATTGGTAAAGACACCGAGCTAGATAAATGAATGGGTCACAAACGTTCACACGGAAGTTGTACATGAGTTCCAACGCGATGCGTCATCCAGTGAGTACCAATGAGTATATACAACGATGAAAGTATTGGCTCATGAAATAAAGACAACTCGTTTCTAAAATCACCGGACTGGATTTTTTATTCAATAACTTTTTTTTCCAAACATGTACACAGAATCTTTAAATGATACAGTATATATACATACACATAAGTGTATTCTTATCTAAAAAGTTGAGGGCCATTGGATACTGCAGCTGTGCGTTTCGAGAGGATTAGGTTCTGGACGTCTGTGTATTGAAGGAATCCACACATGGGCTAGTCACTGGTAAACAAACATACTGTATTATTGAGACGGGAGTGCCACCAGTGTTTGCCTCGACAGCAAAGCTAGTTGGGAGAGGAGTAGATTGTGCAGGAGCTGCCAGGTGAGTGGCACAGTGATATAAACATTAATGACATGGAGAGCAGCAGTACCTTCCTCATTGGGAAGCAGTGCAAAATAAATGTTATCAGTTAAACGAGTGAACCTGCTAAACACACTAATGGCTAACTGCACATTTAAAGGGAAAGTTTGGATTTTTGGATAAAGTTGTTTGAAATGTGTGTGGCAGTAGTGTAGTCGAAGGAAAGCTCTTCTGGACGTGGTTCCGAGCAAACAGGGAAGCTTTAGGCAGGCGGCAAAGTTTTAATCCACACCACAACATGCAGGCAAAGTGTTCGCCACCTCCAAAACTAAACCACGGCCCTCCAGAATTGTGAAACAGCCAATAGGTGTGTGTTGAACACATCAGGAAAAGAAATAGTGGCAAGTGATAGCAGAATTCAAAGGAGGATGATGATTTAATGTTAGAAATAGGTAACCCTTTTGCCTGCACTTTGATTCCAAGACCATTTGCTTTCCGATTAGCTCGGAAACAGTCCAGAACTCCGGCCGTGGGAGTCGGCAAGTCAGCCAACAGCTTGGCTTCCACTACACTACAGGCAAGTATTTCATACAACTCAATGTCCAACATTCCTAACTATCCCTTTAACCCTCTGATGCACAATTTATTCAAAACCTTTTAATGCACAACATGAATAAAAAAAATGATCAGTGTTAATTTTTTACCCATGTCGTGCATTTTGTGTAGTGATAAAAAAAATTATGCACAAATAAAATGACATTCAAATAAGTGTTTTGTGATGTTAAAACAACTTAGTTGAGGAATTCATTAAATAAGAGTAATAAATCATTAAAGAGTAATAAAATGCATAACATGCAAAGATATATATATATAATTTGCTTGGGTAATTTTTGACCAATATATAGTTATGCATTTTATTACTCAATATTTAATGGAATAGTAATTTTATTTTTGCATAAAAAACATTTTCACATCACTACCTCAAAGATGCACAACAAAAATGACTAGTAACTACAGGTAATTTTGACCCGTGTTGTGCATTTTGGGGTAGCGATACAAAATTGTTTAAATAAAAAGACAAAAAAGATAATAAATTAACATTAATTTGTGATGTAAAAGAAAAAATAATAATAATTAGTTGAGGACTCAATTAAATATTGAGTAATAACATGCAGAAATACAAAACAAAATAATTGGCACAGGTCATTTTTGACCCATGTTGTGCATCAGGGGGCAGAGTGAATCTGGAGACGATCACTACAGCCTCCAAACAATATTCATCTTTTACAATCCTTTAAAATGAAAAGATTCTACTTTTTAAAACAGTGTCACATGATGCTTTTAAAAATACTGAAACATGAACATGCTGCCGTCTCTCCAATAAGATGCTCTCAGCGGTGTACACAGGCCAACAATACAATTTTAGGGTTTAAAGAGTCATACGTTGCTCTTGTGAAAACCGAACAATCAATCCCATTACACGTCTTTGGTACATACCAGCTCCTTTATCCCATCTGCTGAGTATCATACAGTCAAAATATTTTAAAACCAAGCAGCTCCACGTGGAAACATCAACAGTTATGAGGGGGCTTTGCTTTACCCAGTAATGGAACCCATGAACGGGCGAAACGGACAACAGAAATTAGGATTCTTTTCCAGTTTTTCGTAATTTTTTTCATTACCAACACAAGAAGAAAAACCACCCAATTCTTGACTAGGTTGGTCTAGGTGATCTCTTCCCACCTGAACTGCACCTTGTGTATCCTGAATACATCTAGGGGAAGTTTTGGGGAGAGGGATCCCTTAAGGCTAAGCATGAACGAGAGCCTGTCTGCGCGCTGGAGGGAGTGGTGTGGTCTGTGGGGATGGTTCAGGTCAGATGGGAGGTCGTCAGGGCCACGGACAAACGTCTACATCATCCCCATCTGCATTAGCGTGTTGGCATATGCCATGGGCTTGACATTCGGATGAGGCTGTAGAGGGGCAGAAAGAAGAAGAGAAGCAGAAATTAGATCAAATATTAAAAGGTATAAAATACTAAGATGAACTTGCAGGCTAGAGCACTATTAAGGTATCACTATTACACAATCAGAAGTCAATTAAGGTATCCTTTAATTTATACAACCAGAAGTCAATTAATGTATATTTTACACAATCAGAAGTAAATTAATGTATATTTTACACAATCAGAAGTCAATCGAGGTATATTTTATACAACCAGAAGTCAATTAGGGTATATTTTATACAACCAGAAGTAAATTAAGGTATCCTTTATACAATCAGAAGTCAATGGACCCATCTCAAGCCCACCCTCTTTTTTGATTCTCCAATCACAACTGTTGCTTCCCTCAGACAAAAGTTTTTCTGTGGGAAGAAACAGTTGTGATTGGATAAAAAAAAAAAAGAAAAAGAGGGCAGGGCTTGAGATGGGACCATTAATGTATCTCTATGATACAATCAGAATTGACTTTAGAGATGCAGGCTACTGACCACAGCAGCGAACTGGTGAAACTCTGGCTTGAGGTCGGATCCCCTGAGATGGATATAGGCTCCTTTATTTCCCATCTGATCACTGGGGGGGGGGAGACAAGACAACACAACACTAAGTGAACTTGAAAAGCATCAACATGTTGCTAACTTGCTACTATGACGATGCGGCTACATAGATCCGTTTTCAATGACGAGTGTCCGTTTGTTGGACATATAGCCAAAGAATTATGGTGTGGAAAACCTGATCAGCCATTTCATATGTTGTTGCAGAGGGAAAATATGCTTAACACATTGAGTGCCAACGACGAGAAATCTTGTTGTTGGCCGCCATGCGTTGAGTGCAAATGACGAGAAATCTCGTTATTTCTTTCATTAGCGATATCCATTCATTTTTCATCAATCCAGCCTCACGTTATCATTGGGACTGTCTATGAGCTCGAAAAGAGCAAATACCGCCCCCTATCGTCTCCCGGATGGTATTGCACTTATTGGAATGGACTCAATGAAAATGCATGTGAAAAGAAAACTCCGGATTCCACATTTTACTTCTCAGGCATGTAACCGGAGACTATTGCATTCATTGGGGCAACCGAAAGCAGCATGGATTATGTGTTTCGAGGTTGGATCAATAAAAGCGATCGATATTTGGAATGGCGATCAGGAATTGGAATAATCTTTTTGCAGAACATCTGATGTGAGGTAAGGACTTTATTTTGCCAGTTTTGGGGTAATCGGATGTTTTTTTTCACATATTTCACAACGTGTCTGTGTTCGGCTGTGTGTGCATGTATGACGTTAGCGCTGACCAGGTCATAGATAATCGATTTTTCAGCCCGCTTCTCTAGCGTGCATAAGTACACATATACTATAGATAATCTAGCGTTTATTTGAAAACGATTCATAAATCAGCCGGAAAATGACAACGTGTTGTGTGTATTCCACTAAAGGGTGATTCCTGCGGAATCATATATATATATATATATATATATATTTTAGAAATTTCGTATTCAAAACGGAAATGTACTGATGAAAAAACAATCAGTTTCGTACATGTTGACTGCAAGCAAGTCATTGATAAGCGACGGGCATATTAGACACAGCCATAATTTAAGATATAGTTTAAGCGTTCGCAAATGTGCTCGACCTCCCATTGACTAAAGCGCTGGCACTCAAGTGATAAATAGCCCACCCCATGCTGGCAATCAAAGTGTTAATAGAACTTTCTTTATAGAGGAACAATGCACATCCGTTTTACTAGAACATTTACAGACATAACAAATAGAAACAGAACTTTCACGAGCCTCAGAAGTCGTGTAAATCTCACGTTTAGCGGGTCACATGCCGTCTCGTATCAAAGGCTTAGACAAATTTGATACAACTGATTACCACATAACAAAGCCCGGGGGAGGGGCGATACCACAAGCACAGGCTGAGCCTTCCAAGCAGAAAACACCCGTTTCCAAACTGCCACCGATCAACACGTGTTTGGCAGAAGCTACATTCACACTGCAGGAAAAAGTCAGCTCATATCAAAATTTCATGACAGTGTGAACAGCACAAATCACATGGAATCTGACCCTTTCAATTTAGACTTTTTTTTTTAATATATATATATATATATATTTCTTTTTTGTGTTTTATTTTTTAAACAAACATATAAACAAACATGACAACACACGATAAGATATACAAGCATTATTAACAGTGCACATCCTATGAAATCACCATATAGTTAAATGTCTTATACAGGATATACCCCCAATACCTGCTATCTAATACCCTACACACATATGCTCTAGCTCGTACCCCCCCCCCTCCCGGACCCCCCATTGGATAATCCATCAATTATCCCTCGCTCCTAACCAGACACTACCATTATATGCTAGCTTTTATTTTCTCCACCACTTCTAACCACATTGTCATTTTGGATTCATTGAGACCCAAAATTCTAGCTGTAGATATTTCTTGATAAATCACATCGAGATATGTAATAATCCAGACCTTTCGGCACATTTTTTCCGGTTGGAACCATCGTGATGCTATCAGCTTTCTAGCCACTGTGATACCCGATAAAACCAATCTCTTTAGCTGTGGATTTACTGCATACTCAAAAACATCATTCAGCAGTAGTACAGAGGGGTGTACAGGTATATTCAGAGTTAAGAGATTTGATAATTGCTGGGTCACCTCTTTCCAGAATATTTTAACTGGTGGGCAGTCCCAGTACATATGCATAAATGTCCCCTCGTCCCCATTTGTACATAAGGAGCATTTGGAGTCTTGTTTAAGACCCATTTTTTTCAGTCTTATAGGAGTCAAGTTAGTATGTCCTGTGAATATAGTTAAGATTTATTTGTTGATGGTCTGGGTTCCTTGATGTAAATCGAACATTTGCCCAGGCTTCTTGCCAATCAAATCGCTTTCCAGGTCTGGTATATCCCTCCTCCAGATGGAGTCTAGGTGGAGGGTTTCATATGAGGACGTTAGTAATTGATGATAAGCAAGAATTCAGCTCTAAGGCTTGCAGTGTGAACGTAGGTTAAGCTAGTAGGCCTATCTTTTAACACTGCAAGCCTTAGTGCTCAATTCAGATGTATTGCTCACGCATGCACAAATGAACAATAACAAAGATGGACGTAAAACATGCATGGACACTGAAGTCACAGTTTATGGTTTAATGTATACGTTGAGGTGCAGTGGAGGCCAGCTAATTATTGAGCAGTTAATAAAGGGGGTGAGGAGGAGGTGAATGAGAGCAGTTTCCTCTTTCTATTATGCTTTAAAAACAGACCAGTTATGATACGACCCCTCAAGTTCATTGCACAGAAGTATCTCCCCAAATACTTATACGGTAAACTCCTCCCTGTCCCTCCATACCTCCGTCACAGCTGTCTTCCATGTTTGTTTTCCAGGGTTCCCACAGACATTGCAAAAATCAAGCACTTTAAGCACTTCAAGGACCTTGTGCGAACGCTGGTTTTCACAGAGCCAGCACAGAATTGCGACTACCATCAATCTTGTGCGACGTAAAAGTTGCATGAATTCTGACGTTCAGACTGAGGTCGGATTGCAAAGAATTTAAACCCGTGTCAGATTTAGGACCACATATGAATGGCTGCGTTCACACTAGTGGTCTGCAAGGGCCTTGAAATGAAGCCCGTGCCCAGCCCGAGCCCGTGAACTTCAGGCCCTGCCCGAAAATAAGCCCGACTCTAAATAACATTTTAAGCCCTAGCCCGAGTGAAAACCTGAATTATATTACTTACATTTTTTATTTTTTTTGTATTAGTTTTAAATATTCAAAACACGGTTTTATATGAACTTAAAACAAAAACGAAAATGTTCAATAGGTCTACCTAAATAACAGATAGTGAAAACTAAAGAAGCATATATATATATAGCCAAATATTAAATAATTTTTTTGTTTTAAATATTCAAAACACTGTTTATATATTAACTTAATAAATAAAAACGAAAATGTCCAATAGGTCTAACTAAATAACACATATCACGCTGAAAACTAACAAGCATTCTATAGCCTGTTTGGCAAATGCCTCTATTTCCCAGCGCTCACGTTAGACTGACACGGTGCCTCGTCACAATCAGTCCAAAATCACTGCTAGGATGCTACCGAATCCGATGTCGCGAGTATACAGAGGTACTGGCAGACAGACTAAAACATTAATGTCATCATCATGACACAAAAGTATACAGAAAAAACTTGACAGCAGCAGCCAATTATAATAAATAATTCAGGACTCACCACGCTGTTGACGTCAGCAACAAAAACGGTCTGGCGTTGAATAACGTTAACAAAACTTCGCCAACCAGCTGCTACATCCAAGAACAAATTAAAACGTTCGCCAACTGGCTATATTCCAACTTCAACAAACAATTGAAGTTATTGAACCACTTCGGTCTGCTCTTGTCCACCATCCACCGTTGATGTCCTGTTCAGCACTGTTCTAAAATTCTCCCTGCGGTAATTACATCCAAATGTTTCCAAAAATCCAGCTTTCCCAGACGCATTGGGAACTTTCAAAAGCTCTCCCTTTCCCTAATTCCATATCTGTTAACTTATCCATCGAGACTCAGAGACACGCTCTGACTCTCTGATGACAACTGGCGCAAAAGAGAAACCGAAACTTAAGGTTATCCTATAACCCTAGTTATACGAGTATAGAGAGCGCACAATTAAATCAAACTGGTCAGACTACTGCTTGACCTTACACCTAAAACCCACCTTACCCCTGCCCATTTTGACAACCTAGGATGGCTTAGAGTAGACAACAGAGTACAGCAACTTGCAATGGGTCTGGTCTACAAGATAGATACACTACACCACTAAGATACCCATGTACATGTCGAAATACTTCCCAAAGGTCAGTGAATTCCACGACCACAACACCAGAGGGAGTTCCACAAATCATGTTCAACCCAGATTCGGCTCAATCAATCAATCCAGTGTGAACTGGTCACTGCTCCTGAACTGACCCACATGCACAAATTAACAATAAATAAGATGGACGTAAAAGTCACATGAATGTTGCATGACTGTTCAGACTGAGGATGCATTGCAAAAGATCAGACCTGTATCTGATTTAGGACCACATATGAAAGTGGCCCAAATCAGAATTTAAAAGATCAGGTTCCATGTGATTTGTGCTGTTCACACTGTTGTGAAGAAGAATCAGATACGAGTCTCATACGAGCAAAAAAAAAATCTGATTTGAGTCACTTTGGCCTGCAGTCTGAACCTAGCCCTAGAGGGTGTCTTATCGCACGTCTCCACCGGCCGCGAGAGTCTGATGGAACGGACGAGTTCAGACAAGCGCTTTACTACGCCCGTCTCTCCGCGGTGAATTGCGGCGTGCGGTCTGAGCGGTGTGTTCCGGAGTTGGCCAGGGGTTTACCTACCAGTAGTTGGGTGCAGAGAACACTGTGATGCACTTCCCTGAGTGGGTGACCTCATAGCCCTCGGCCTTGACCTCGTGACTGCGAATTATGAAGTCCAGCTTGTTCTGCTCCAGGAAGCGCTCCGTCACGTCCGGGCCAAACTGACAGCTCACCCCCCGCTTGCTGACCGACCGTCCGCTCTGCGTGACGTACGGAGTAGGAGAACGTGATCAGAATAAGGATATCTTTTATTGATCCTTAAGGGGAAATTCCAGTGACATACACATACAGCTCATACATACAGAATGATTCATTATCTACATTTACATTAGCACCACACATCCAGATAATCCCATTTTGAAAAAAATAATAATAAGGAGTGAATCTGAATGAGAAACAAGGGCACTGACCTGAGGCTGTGGATCTGACCACAGGAGGTCACACATGGGACCTGAAGAGGAGAGAAGGGGGGGGGGGGTGAGAAACACCATGTTCAGCCTGGCTGGGGCTAGTAGCCACGGTCTAGCATGGTATGGTATGGTTGGGTTTGTGTCTCCATTGTGTTTCTTATAAACTCTCCGGTTGCTAGGCAACCTTTAAAAAATGCACACCACCAACTGTGGTACACAGGCTAAACCATAATGATCCAACAGTCCCAGCTAACTTTGGCCAGGTTTGACCAGGTTCTAAAAGACAATGGAGACGCTCACGGTGTGCCAGACAGGGCACAGCACGGCTAAACCCTGGCCTGTGAAAACAAGGCATTAGGCCTGTGAAAACAAAGCATTAGGACTGACTGCACATTCGGAATTAGAGCCTACCGGAGTCTGGAGGCTGTCTGTTCCTGTCGATCTTCCTGAGGTCTTCCAATGTGACTCCATCTTCACTGAAGAGCCCCCCATGCATCACCTGTGTGAACCAAGCAGGTAAAAACAGACATTTTAGACATAGCCTAGAAGTGGGAGTGCATTGTTGTATTGAATATGCAAGCTAGCTTCTGGGTCCCAGAAAAAAAAGACACTAGATTGAGAAAGTCTTTCAATTTCCATAGTTTCCATTCCCAGGCCTGGGAAGCTGGCTTCAATTAATTCAGTCCCATTGAACTTAAGGCGCACCAAGCATCCTGCCCTCTAGTTTTCCACAAAACACAGGATATCTTTAAGAGTGTTTATTAGGAAGACGTGCAGAATAATGTGGATAGTCAACTGAATATAGATGCTAAGAGACTGGCTGGTGAGCATGGATGCACGCTGGGGTTTTAAGCGCCGCTCCACGAGAGGGGGCGGACAAGAGAGCAGTCGGTCTCCACGTCATGCATTCCCATGAGAGATTCAGCTCAGTGACGGGGAAGGGCGCGCTCGTCCCCCACAGGGGGAGATATAACCCCTTTTGGGATAACAAAAATAATAAAGTAAGCAAAAAAACAGTTTGAGCCACCAACCATCATCGAAGCTATGAGAATGAATCCAGAAGTTTCTGTGGTAGTTGTAACTGAGGGGTACAATTCCCTGACTGTATTGATAAGTATGGTATCATTAAACCACTACCGCTTTATGTACTTTAATTACTGCCCATACAGTACATGATATATAAATATGATGAACACTTCCCACAATGAATCGGTTCCACACAAAGGTGTAATCAAGTATTTATTGCAGCAAAAGGTACATAATATACTTCTCTGTATTTTACTTTGGATGCGCTTATAAGGCAAAGGAATGTGCGTAGGCAAATCAATAATGAATGTCCATTCTCTGGTTACGCAGGAGGTAATTATACAACCTGAATCTTAGGGAATTATATCTATGGTACACTAGTAATATATAGCGGGAGATACTGGAAGGGTCCCCCCGGTTGTAAGCCAGCAGGGGTAGAGGATCTGTCGGTAGTAGAGAGTCTGGTCAACGATGACTAAGGAGACTCCCAAGTACAGGAGACGGTGCAATAGTCTCTTGATCCACAGACGAATACAGCTGTTCTCCGTAGACTGTAGCTCCACAGTGAAGAAAGCTAGCCGGCCTCAGGCTCTCTGAGGCGCAGACTCGACTTGGCCTCACAGGGTAAATCCCACACGTGTAGGCGTCGGCGATTCTCCGCTCCATAAATCACAGGACCAAAACAAATATAATCCAGCCGCAAAGGGCTATGTAGTCGTCGGGTAGATTAATCCAGTGTACATGTCCACACGGTTCTCGTCTAGGTCTCCTCGGGTGAAAGCGCCATGAAAGCAGCCCAGCCTGGATAAGCACTCTAGCTGGTACGAGGAAGCGTTGGTGATGCTGGTCACTGTAGAACTTTAGCCGCACGATACACTATACACAAATAGACTATTACTGACTTAATAGAAATATGTCGCACTCGACGGTATAGCGCCAAACTCTGACAATTCAGTTATTAATTCGCACGCGGTCTCAATGCTCTATTTTGGGGCCAAACAGGCCATACTTCACCGCACGGAGTATCGTGGGTGAGGCTTCAACTTATTGGGTAACTCTACTTCTGTATTCACCTGCGCCATATTTATATGCACGGCGAACAATCTAGTGCCAACCTCATTTCTGTCTCGTATCCCTGGGCAAGGCCGGGCATGTACAGACATGTCTTGACGGTGACTTTGAACCTGACTCCGGAGGCATGGCTCTGGCGCCTGTGGACCGCTGTCCAATAGGAGAATGAAATATTATGGTCTGGGCTAAAGGGATATTCCGTGTATATGTACAAGGAATATACAAGGGATATCAAACGATATACAAATACTATGCAATATATATCAATCAATAAATATATATATTCGGTTTAATCTGATCCTTTGTAACAGTAGTTATTTCTCCAATACAACACACACCCACAAATGCAGAGGGGAAATTAATGGAAGATGCCCCGCCTGTCTGCAGAGTATGCACCATCACTGCCGTGATAATTGAAGGAAAGCACGCACACTGCATGCCGTACTTGCATGGTCACTTAGGAAGAAGACTGCAGTGGGTAATGGGTATAGCATTTACATTTAGCTTACGGTAGTTTTATCCAAAGCAACTTACAAGTTATGTACAACAAGTCAGCAGGAAGGGTACAACTCGTTAAGGGTAAGTAAGATTGTTCGTCAAACAGTGTTGAACTTGAGTGCTACAGATTTGAGTGCATATTAGCATAGTTAGTAGGTAATATTATACAACGGCATGCAAATTTCTCGATTCTGATTGGCCATTCACACGTCTTTATTGGCAACAATCCACGGTCCTGGGCTCAGGACCCGCCCACAACCGAATCACATACCCCTCCCCGGCTCACTCCGGGAGAAAACAAGATCGCGGACAACAAATGGTTATGTTGAAAGCACCATAACGACTAAATATGAAGCGATTCTGTCAAGGGGAATGTGTTAGTCCTTTAAACAATGTTGGATGATGTAATTGATGGGTCTTGACTCAATCTAGAACAAAAGAAAAATCGCGGATTGATTGATAGATTAATTGATTGATTTAAATTTCTTCCTTCCTACTTTCTACAGCGTTCTCTCTCACACTGTCCGACGCTGGCGTACCCACAAACACACACACACATACATACACACACACACACACACACACACACACACATACATACACACACACTGTGACACACACACACACACACACACACGCACACACACACACACACACACACTCCTGTCTGCAACAGCGGGGGAGTCAGACTGAGAGAGAAGCAGCGCTGTTTTAAGTGAGCATGGTCTATTGAATTGATTGATTGGTTGATTGCTAATTTTATTACTGTACCCCTGGTTTCCAACTGGTTAAGTTTAGGCTAAAAGAAATAAATAAAAAAATAGGGCGAAGAAAACGTTTTTTTCCTATAGGGCAAAGAAAACGTTTTAATAAATTTTCAATCAATCATTCCAATAATACACAGTTGGATGTGTTAGTTGGTTGGATGCACTTCAAGCTGCTTCCACATGAGGCAACTTCTCTCAATCATTCCAATAATACACAGTTGGATGTGTTAGTTTGGTTGGATGCACTTCAAGCTGCTTCCACATGGAGTTGTGGGAACTACTTTTTCTGGCGGATGGTTTTTTCAATAAATCTTCGATTAATGTGTGTTTATTGTATAGAAATAAGGTTGGATGAATCTGGCAGTTGTATAAAAGCTTTACACCACGTGCAGTCGTGATTTGTGACCAATAAACCATGCCTAGGGGGGTCTAACGACCCTCGGCTGCGCCTCGGGCCTAACAACCACCCCTAGGCATGGTTTATTGGTCACAAACCACTCCTGCGTGTGATGTAATGCTTAAATATAGGATGGTAAGATTCCTATAGCAGAGTGCATAATAGTAAAAGACAGTACAAAGGTTAGTCGTTTTTTGTTAATTTCTTCATTTCACATATTTATTGGGTTGGTGCTGGATAATAATTAAAAACTGACATTTAAAACACAGTAATCAAGCACTGTTATGGAGATAATTACAACTTGAAAATGGTAATAGGTATTTTGCCAAGGTATATATATCACACTGCATATAGTAAAACTGGTAACCATCCCTCGTGCAAAGACGACAACAATAAAACCAACAATCACATTGAATTAATATAATCAGGGAACAAACTTTACTTTTTGACTTAACAGCCATTTGGCTGGTAGATTTTAAAAACTACCAGCCAGGCAGATTTTTTACTAGCCAAAAATCCAATTAGTATTTATATTGTAACGTTTGGCCACTTTAAATCATTGAACAGAGAGAGAGAGATGTAAATAGCGGACATCTGTGCTCTACTGAGTGCACCTTTCTAGTCTAGAGAGAGAGAGCGCTGATTCCCCGTAGCTGAGCAGGGTTGCATTTTGTCAACACAAGTTGGAACCCTGGAGGAAGCGATATAAGGAAACGAATTGCTCCGCTAATCACTCATGTTGACCCCGCCCCCAAGTCGCTCTCCGTTTGCTCACCGCTCACCTTGAATCGAGCGTTCCCCGCGCCACATCGCTCAGCAGATTTTTTTTTTTTTCACCCTTCTCATTGGTTGAAAATGGCCTTCATGTTTGTACATCGCTAGGGATGGGTACCGAATTCGGTACTTTTGAGGCACCGAACCGAAACACGTCGGTACTACCGAGTATCGAATCAAGTGAGAAACCGGAAAAAAAAATACGTACGTTTTTTTTTTTTTTTTTTACTTTTTTCTTTTCATGTCAACGTTCACACGCACAATATATGCTTACCTAGGATTTGACTTGATTCAACAACAAAGCAGTCGGAGCAATGACAAGCCGAAAACTGTCGAAATTGTAGTTATTTGAAGTTTGGATTTTTTTTTACGACTGAGGTAGGTAAATTAAATTTCTTGAGACTAAAGTACCGAAAAAAGGTACCGTTGGGTACCGGTATCGATTCATGTGAAAGGTACCCATCCCTATACATCGCCATCTGTTGCTTTGGCATTGTACTACATGTATATTACATCAGTGTTAAACCACTGTGAGCGGCCTGGAGGGAGTGGATTGGAGTGGAGGAGAAGCGGTAGATGCAGTGTATTTTGTTAGCCGCCAGGTGGCGGGCAGACCTTAAATTCTAATCGCCAAAGAATAAATCTACAAACCAATGGCGCTGGGCGTGTAACTATTTTGTACCCCGATTATAATATATATGATTTAACAACGCTGTCACTCACCAATACTTTGGTGTTGATACACTGTGCAAGAGGCAGCCACTGGAAGACCTCACTGAAGAGCTGGAACATCTGGGCTGTGTACTTGGCTTTAACCTCCCCCTCAAATCCATACATCTGGTTCATGTTGTCCGTCTCATGGTTACCTGGAGCCGCATGGAACGTAACATATTAAACTCATCCACAGATCTCAAACTATTCTTTGAGCAAGGAGAACTCCAGCTGTGGGTGAATGTTGAGGACAGAGCCACCTGTAGCTCTGATGAGATTCACATGCAGCTTCATCATGAATAGTTATCAAGCGATCCATTCCCCCACCTTATAGACGCTGTTCACTTCCAAAACAATATCAAAATCTAACTTCAGAGATTAACTTTAGTGGAGCAACATAATCCATGGAGATTTGTGTGTCGACAGAAACTTCGTGTGACCTTGCATTAATGAGCGTTCAAACTAGGGGTGGACGGTATAAACGGTATGAATTTGCTCTACGGTATGGATTTTGACTATACCTTCATTACCTTGTAACCGGTAGAGCAGCTCTAAAATAGCAATGACGTCATGTAACCACAGCGCGACTATTTCACTATTTGCCCCTAAAAATAGATAGAATTAGTCATAGATAATAGATATGTGCAAACTGGAAAAAGTTATTTAGGAGGCTTCGCGCAGTGGGCGTGTCAACACGCAATTGTCATTTCATAATAAACACATATCACTGCGGCGCACATCAAGTTTCAATTTCAGTTCCTGGCATTTTTAACCAGTGGAGAAAGGTAAGAGATTTCCCTATCGTTTTTCTTATATGAATTATTCTACGTTAATAAAACATACCTGGTGATCAACTACAGTTTGCTGTGAACATTATTATATGTGTGTAGTGTTCTGATAACGACGGCTGGGCAGCGGGAGCTGGATGCTGGATTTTGCGAGAAGCATGCAGCTGCAGAGCCGCAGAGCTGGACAGCTGTGCCTGCACAGTGCAATACTCCAATTCAGCCATTGGCAATTCAGCCGTTTGGTGGGGGGCGCTGTTGAGCGGGCCTGTGACCGGACCTGAAAGCGCCCCTGCTCTGCGGCTCTGCAGTTGCATACTATTGGGAGCAGCACGGAGTCTCGACTCGGGACTTATTTTATTTGGAATATAATGACTGTATACGCAAAAGTAGCCTAGTTTTAAGTTAAAATATTATAAATCTACATGCCTTGAGGATGTCACTCTTTATATAGCCTGCCTATCAGGCAAAAAAGAATTCTAACGGAAACACTGATACCGTGATATATACCGTTACCGTCTATGCTTCAAATTATACCGTGATATACATTTTAGACCATACCGTCCACCCCTAGTTCAAACGTTTTGTGAATAAAAAGTAGAACTTTCAAGAATTCAAAACAATGTGCATTTTCTCTAAGTCCTCAATGGACAAGTGTGACACAAAACAACCGTTTATGAGGAGAGGCCAAACCAAGACCTTCTGACACACAAGGCTCCCAGATGGATTTATTTACACTAAATCTGGTATCTCTGAAGACTGTTAGGAATTGAATGAGAACTGAAATTGCATTTATAAGGGTAGGGAAATATCTTGCATGATAACTGCATTGGTGATAATGCTACATATGAACTTCATGTAGGGGGAAGGCATTCACCCATGAGTTCTCCTTCAAATATATATGTAGTTTAGCAACTACATGTATGACTGTAATCATATACGCGATGTAACAATCAGACAAGTTTAAAAATACATTTGACTGGCCGGCCGTCATACTGACACAATTGGCAGTGTCAGCGGGAGGGAAGCCGGTGGGTGGTAATCTGGTCGTTGTAAACAGCGACTCCTACAGGTCGGTCAGGGCGCCTGCACAGCGAGGGAGGGAAATGGTGAAGGTAGTGTGACCTCCCACGCGTTACACTTCACCAATGAGAGTCCTCGCTGCCAGTTGAAAAGAGGCTGCTGGCTGTCTCCTATGTATCGGAGGAAGCATGCGATAGGCTTCAGGGCTCCCTAGGGCTCCCTAGATCGACCAGTGGGGGGCACATGCGCGCAACGACAAGCAAGGGCAGGGGGGAATTGGCATAACAACTAAATTGCGATGGGAGGAAAATACAGAAAAATAGGAGAAAAAGTGGATCAAAAATACATTTGACTGTAGAAAAATCAGGCTTGTGCCTTGAACATGAGAGCAACTCAGTATGTGTAGCTTTTAAGTGTGTTAGAAGAGCATTACTGCTGATGCGCGTGGCATTACACATGCGCAACATGTGGACACAAACAGATCACTCACCCCTCAGCAAAAAGAAGCAGTCCGGGTGAACCAGCTTGAAGCCAAAAAGAGTAAGAATGACCTCGACAGAGAAAGAACCGCGGTCCACAAAGTCTCCGTTGAACAGCTGGATTCTGCAGTCAAGTGCCACGTCTCAAAGTCGTTTTCAATATGACATATTCCACAAGAAGAAAACCGAGGGATGTGACAATATATCGCAATAAGAACAGTCATCGTTGAAACGAAAAAGTGGAAGTTGATATCAAGCTCATCTAGTCAATTATACATTTATCTAATGATCAGTCATGCCAGCAAAACTGTCCTGAGAAAGTCAAGAGTCAAACTCCTTGTTTCATGGAATGATTTGGCCATACCATGTTACTATGTTGTTGTTTTTTTTACATATTTTTACCAAGATGCGTTTTGTTGTTTACATATTACAAATCTTTGTTTCAGTAATTCTTTTTTTTCATGATATTGATATGATATCATGATATGAATATTGTGATAATGTCATCACAGCCTCAGTGAAACCAGTAGATTGAGCAGCTGATGAGAGGTTTGATGAGAAAGGATACGTAGGGGTTGGTCGGTGAAGGTAAGCCGTTCAACTCGAAGATGTTGAGGAGATCATAGAACTGACCGTGGGTGTCTCCGCAAATCGTTATCTTTTCAGTCTGTGGTGGCGACACAAAACAGCAGCGTTTGTACATTCCAGACAGAAACATGGATTCACACACTTGTTCTCCCATTAAACTTCCAAACATTTCCATAACTTCATACCAAATAGACCATGTCTTTCAGTGTAACGAATGTAACTGCTACAACATTATAAATATGTCTGTGCCCTACGACCACTGTAATTTATATTTACAAATTTACATGAATGATCAAATTATGACCACAATTTTAAAGTTCCTTATGTATGGGCATTTCATTATTTTCCCAAGCATTTCATTCATTTTCAACACTTTTCCAGGACTTTCACAACTGTGAGAACCCTGCAGAGGAGACTGAAGAATGTCCAACATCGTTAATAGTTCCAACAACTACTCACCTCTTTTAAAGTGATTTCAACAAGACTTGGGAGTTTGGATAGCAGCTCTTTCGCTTGGATCAGAATCTGAAACGACACGTGTTAAAAGAACAATGCTGCATTAAAAAAGAGCTCACAGCGTTAGTGGAGCAGCTCAGGGCCTCTGAGGGCGGGGCGAGCGATGATGTCAGGCTGCCCATTGCAGCTGATCCAGTGCTTTAGGTTGCTCTTGCCAATACTATCCAGTATTGGTGCGTTCAAGGAGATTTCTTACAATATAAACGTACCAGTTTTTGGCTGAGTTTTGAATGGTCCTATTAGGTTTATTTATCCATTTATTTATTCTACCCGTTCGCCGTTACCCTTCGAGAGACCCTTTTGTCCTCTCGCCAAGTCATTATTGTAAATACGAATTTGTTGAAATAAAAGGTTAAATTAATTAAATAATTAATAATAATCAATAAAATAAAACACCCGGTGGTTGAGAGTCTGAGATTTTAATGAAGGGAGGGGCTCTAGGATTCAGTGTAGTAGGGGGTCTGCCTCAAGTTCAAGTTTGTTTTATTTGTCACATATAAGGCCCTGTCCACACGAGAGTTTGGATTTAATATGACCGAAGTTTGAAAAAATAAAACTCCGTCCACACGGTGAACACAGGTGGACAACCGTGTATAACTGCGTACTCACGGCAGAGCTGGAACCCAGCAACCGATACATTTAGTACAATGTAATACAATGCCAAAGCAGTAGGCGGCGATGTTGTTCAGACATGAAGGCCATTTCAACCAATCAGAAAAGACTGAACGCTCACTAAACTTCCTGTTGGGTCGCGATCTGCCATTAATTTACTGAAGAAGAAGAAGTAAACTTCCTGTTTAGAAGCACAGCTGGACCCTATTGATCATTTTGCCAACTGAACATATATTTTCAGCAAAGAAAGAAACTGCAATAAACAAACGGATACATTCACTGTGTGTTCTGCCTCTCATTTTGTTGATGAAACAAAACCATCAGCAACACAATTTACCACCAAGAGCGGATAGTTTAGTCTCACAAAAGACCGCCGGTGTTGTTAGCTACATGCTAATGTGAATGGCTATATCCATGTATAGTATATAGCTTAAATGCTAACGTAATGTGGTAACGTTACCGATATGAAATGGATGTAAACGTTATTTAACAGATTGCAGAATGGGTACAATACAATACGGCTCAATACAAACAATTGTTAAGGGGATGCAGTCTGGACTGGGTTCCTTATAACAATAACTTGACAACACATGAGTTTAGTTTAGCTGCAGCTACATGTTTACTCTGAGCGTCAACAGACATCAGTCGATCACAACACTCTTCAACACAGACGATACGTTTCGAACAAAAGTTTGTTACAATCATTTTCATATAACGCTACTTGGGACTGCTGTAAACACTGGTGTAGTTGGCTCTGCTATAATCTCTCTACCCCGCGGTCTGCCGTGAACATGGGAAATAATTGCGACAGCTCTGCTGTAAACACTGGGAATAACCTCGGTTGCTATGCCCACACGCAACTGCAAAACCGCACAACTCCACCCTGGCCACCGGTTTCAAAAGACCGCGGTTGCAGTGTAGCAAATCCCCGGTTGTGTGTGGCCGAACAGTGCAACTGCGCACATACAATCACGGTTACATTAAACCCAGCGTTCGTGTGGACGGGGCCTCAGATACATTATAGTGAAATGCTTGGTTCTGTATGACCCTCCTGAGATTGTGCCAGTTCACACAGTAAAAGAGTAAAGAGACCAAACACTATACAAAATATACAATATACAAAACTAAAATGTACAAAATGCTAACATTTGGTAGAAGAGGTAGTGCAAATGTGTAAGAATAAATATGGTGTAATGTTTAAAAATAATTTTACAACGCTATAGGAGAAACCCTGGGATGGTGTTTCAAGTGGTCAACAAGTTCATTTAGAGGCTTTTTGAAGAGCCCTTTCACTACCACACTAAAGAAGGTTAGCCATTGCACTACGCAGTACAGATGGTTAACCCTTTCACTTCTACAGGTGGTTAACCTTCTGTAGTGTGGTAGTGAAAGGATAACCTTCTGTAGTGTGGTAGTGAAAATATTAACCCTTTGTAGTGTGGTAGTGAAAGCATTAACCCTTTGTAGTGTGGTAGTGAATGCATTAACCCGTTGTAGTGTGGTAGTGAATGCATTAACCCTTTGTAGTGTGGTAGCGAAAGGGTTAACCTTCTGTAGTGTGGTAGTGAAAGCGTTAACCCTTTGTAGTGTGGTAGTGAAAGGGTTAACCTTCTGTAGTGTGGTAGTGAAAGCGTTAACCCTTTGTAGTGTGGTAGTGAAAGGTTGACCTTCTGTCATCAGGGGTGCGTTGCTCATGGGACGGGGTTGCACGCCGAGCAACCGGCTCTGTGAGCAGAAGCACGCACATGCACGGATGTGCACGCGCATGCACACAGGAATGCGCTGCACTCGACTGATGCGCCAACTCGCCAAGTACCCACCTGGCTACTTTGCATAACAATAGCTCAGGTCATCAGGTGTGTTGAAATACGTCCTCAGATACAGTCACACAAAACTTGTGAATGAAATGTGTTACATTCCATTCCTAGAGGCAATTAGGCATGGTCTTTAGTCTGTGCGCACGCGAGGGAACATTTATGCGCAAGCACGGGAGCGTGCGTGCACGTGGCGTCATTCAAACAGTGCAACCCGGTATGAAATCACCAACTGTAGTGTGGTAGTGAATGCACCATTAACCCTTTGTAGTGTGGTAGTGAATGCATTAACCCTTTGTAGTGTGGTAGTGAAGGGGTTAACCTTCTGTAGTGTGGTAGTGAAAGCGTTAACCCTTTGTAGTGTGGTGGTGATAGGGTTAACATTCAGTAGTGTGGTAGTGAAAGCGTTAACCCTTTGTAGTGTGGTAGTGAACGTGTTAACCCTTTGTAGTGTGGTAGTGAAGGGGTTAACATGATAGTTTACCTGATAAGCACACTTTCTGTGCAGCTTCTTCTGTTCCTTGAACCAGTCCATCATCTCCTTCATGAACTTCATCGTTACCTTCCCTTCTTCAAGCTTGGGTCCTGTATACTCATCCTCAATCGCTGCATTAGAATATAAACTTAATTTCAAAAGGTGCACGCGTGACCCCACAAGGTGTGATCAAATACTCAAAAAAGGTGTGTGTAGAACAGTAATTACCGGGTCACTCGAATAGAATGATAGGCGTGACGTGTGCATTCATCTCCATAGTCTGTCGTGCTACAGCTGTAATGCTACTTTGGCTATTCTGAGCTCTGGTTTGTAAGGCCCATGAAGCTATACATTCTGATTGGATAAAACATGTGCAAACCATTTAAACAACAAGGCAGCAGGGCCTCAGAGCAGGCATATTTCCTGCGGTCCATTTTCACATCTTAATTTCTTTCTTTGTCCTTCACCCTTGCAGTCAAACTGCCGCTTGGTGGTTTTCAAATAAAATCGCTATTACTGTTCATTATGCTACCCTCAACAATATGAGAAATTGCTGCCCCCATTAATAATGTCACTCAGTCCTCCTAATCAGCTAATGTTGCTGTTAGCTAACATTAGCGCTGATAGCCAGCAAAAATCTTAGCTTATTATGTCACCAAATGTTGCAGCTAATGCGAAAACATTTTATTAACACTGAATAGTGCTAGCTGTAACATTTGATAACGGACAAGTAGCTCTAAGGTTTGTAGCTCATATTACCACTAACTCCAGCTAACAGCAAAAGAGATGCTAGATGCTTTGCATTGTGGGATAGATGGACCATTTGTAATGGCTTGAAACACAAGGACAGCTGAACGTAATACAGTCCCCCATTGGTGCATTCTAATTTCCCTAATGTGTAGGGCTGTACCGAATGCTTCGAAGCTTCGATTATAATGTTGACATTCAAATTCTAAATCAACTTTAGAATTTTTTATTTAAAAAAAAATAAAACCCTTTTTTTTTATCTTTTTTGTATGTCTATTCAATCTGTTTAAACTAGGGATGCTCAATATTGGCTTTTTTACCGATACCGATATACCGATATTGTCCAACTCTTAATTTCCGATACCAACCGATATCACATTTTAATGCCGATATGGGCCGATAATATCGGACATCATTTCTATAGAAATGTTAAAAAAATAAATAAAAAATTTGAAAACCGATACCGATATTTTCCGATATCACATTTTAATGCCGATATCGGCCGATAATATCGGACATCCCTAGTTTAAACCAATAGGGTTTTTCTTCACAGTTGCAGATAAAGTTTAGGCTACACTAATATTATAATATAAGACGTCACCATCACTTTCGTACCAACTGTGCCCTTATTGGATTATTTATGCTGACGAAACTGATGAGTTATATTCATTAAAGAAAGTTGATTTAATTTTTAAAAAAAATACTAATTTAATCAGATTAATCACTTTATTCAAATTGAGGATTTAGTTTGAGTATAAAAAAAATTAAGTACAATTTTTGTTCTTTCTAAAAAAAAATTAGACATTCGAAGCTTCGTTCGAATACTTCAATAGAAGCTTCTAGGGATGCCCCGATCGATCGGCCACCGATCGTTATCGGCCGATAATCAGTATAAATATGCGATCGGTGATAATGCTTTATTTTAGCTGATCGTCAAAACCGATCTCACTCGCTGAGTTCCGTCTCAGACACCGGGTGGTGCAGCGTCTGCTCATCCCTCCAGCCCCTCCCGCACGCATGTAAACACGGGTCTAGTCTAGTGAGACGGGAGGACGGCGTCTCCCTGAGCTAACGTTAGCTACCGTTACAAAATGACCCAGTCAACTATTCACTTTTAGTTTAATACATGATGAGGCATTGTCTAGCCGAACGGTATCTTGCCGGCTAGCTACTGATAGCTCCTGATATCAACAAATGCTCCAGCAATAGTCTAGTAGAGACGTGTATGATACCCGTTAGCTCACGTTAGCGCAAGTTAGTTCACAGTTCAAAACGAAATGTCCCATTGAACTAAAATATACTAAATATTAACGTTATATATCCGGCTAGCAGTAGCTACAGATAGCTCCTGATATCAATGTCTTATAACACTGATTCGACGCATATTCGAGCTGAGGGCATGTTGAATGTGACATGACCAAAGCACAGTAACGTTATATCAATAGGGTCCAGCTGCAGCGCAGGAGAATCCTGGCCGTAGCTCGAGGCTACTCGAGTATAGGTCCAGCTGCAGCGCCGGAGAATCCTGGCCGTAGCTGGAGGCTACTCAAGTACACACAGACAGTGGAGCTTGTTGCGTGGTGGCGATGTCTCGCAGATAATACAAGTACAAGTCTAATTATATAATATATATATTTTATTTAAAAAAAAAAAAAAAAAATTATCAAATAATTTGTAATTTTTTTTTAATCAAAAACGATCGGTATCGGATCGGTATCGGTCGATATGGCTCACGACGATCGGTGATCGGTATTGGTGGCAAAAAACGTGATCGGGGCATCCCTAAAAGCTTTGAATGTTAAAAAATGACATTCGGTACAGCCCTACTAATGTGTAGATGCAACATTTAAGAAAATTCATCAACATAATACTCACTCATGTTCTCGATGTCTAGAGAGTCCACAACGGATTTTTTGATCTGGTCGCTGGCGATGGCCCTCTCAAAGGCCTTCTGTTTCACTATCTTGTTGCATTCCTGATACTTCATCTTTGCATCCTTGTCGTTGGGTCGCACCTTCACTACCTGTTGGAACATGGAAATTACACAAATGCGCAGGACTGTCCAGGCCTAAAAAAAAAAATTTTGGTTCCTGTTGCCGACCGACCCTGCCGATTTAGGTACGACCCAAATTATTTTATGAGTACAAATGTTTTTTTTTTAAGTTAAAATAGAAAAAATAAATTGTTAAATTGATTAATTGATTTAGTAAAATCTTTGTCAAAAAGTGCAGTCCATGTCAATAATGAGAATATATAAAAAGCAAGTATTTCACAAACAAAGAAATTCCCTATCCATAGTCTCAGTGGAAAAAATAAAAAATAAAGAAATAAATCAAATATATTCCCTACCTACCCATGGCCTTAACTGACAACCAACAGGAACCAACATTTTATTTTTTTGTTAGGCCCCATTAATTAGCTGGTTACTGGTTTGGTCTTAGTCAACCAAGAATTTGTTAAGTCGATTAGCCGTTTTTATACTTATATCCATGCCGAATAATACACTATATCCTAAAACATCATACGCTCCTGGTAAGCATTAAATAAGAAGTCCTTCTGCATTGAAGGAAACACAATTTAACAGATTTGTGAATTAAATCAACTGATCCATGACTTATTAGTCGACTAAAAATGTCTTTAGTAAAAGACAGACCTACAAATTATGTCAAACAAGTATATCAATATATGGTTACTAGCTACAAGGGAGACCCAAGGTCAATATAAACACTGTGATGTAAACATATAAATGCTTTTTGTTCTATGCATTTTACACATCCATAACTAATATCCATGCCAAGGATTCAACAGCACCATCTCATGGAGGTATGTGTACCAACTCTTAGGTTCTGCTGTCAAAACCCGGCCTTGCACAACCCCGACGATCAGGACCACGGCTTACAGTAGCAGGGCGGCTCTGTTGGTGCCACAATTCTGGTGTATTTATAATATGTCACCCACTGTGAAAATAGCACTAACAACAAATAGGACACAGAATAGACAAGTGGTATGAGTCCTTCCAGACTGGATCTAAATGGCATCATCAGTGGATTAAAGGATTACCCACACAGTGGAACGCGTAGGCTCTACGAAGATCCTAACTTGAGATGACGGATCAACCTTGTTTTCTTGACAGAAACGAGGGGAAACAAACACCGGGCATTCACGTTTTTAATTTCCTTTTGAGGATCGCTCAAAAATCATATCTGATGAAATGAGCACCAGAATCCTTGGCAGTGGTATGCGTGTAGGTGG
This sequence comes from Notolepis coatsorum, assembly GCF_963971535.1. NCBI lineage: Eukaryota > Metazoa > Chordata > Actinopteri > Aulopiformes > Paralepididae > Notolepis > Notolepis coatsorum. Next base: position 235,148,478 of record NC_140165.1, on the reverse strand, counting down.
ACACACTGTCTCTCTTACCGTTTCATAGTCCTTAAGTGCAGCTTTGAACTTGCCTAGTGCCATGTTGGAGGTGGCACGGCGGTAGTAACCCTTGATGTAGTTCTTGTCTATCTCCAGGGCCTTGGTGGCGTCGGCCAGGGCATAGCCGTAGCACTCGGTGCGAAGGTACGCCAGGCTTCTATTGCTGTAGTAGACGGCACTGGTTGGATTGAGCTCGAGAGCCTCCGAGTAGTATTTGATTGCATTATCGTAGTCTTTATCTGGAAAACAAACAAAATGTCACATCAACACTGGTCACAATGTGTTCACGATGGGTACAATACCCTACTGACTGACAGAAAGGACCAATTAGGGCTTTGGTGAGCATATGCCAATATGGAACTATGCCTGCATGGGGTGAAATGCGCCCAACACTAATTTAAGCGAGGGAGTGTGTTATAACATACAACCTCCACTACTGTTCTTCTGCTTTTATACAACGGTTATTTTCAATCTAATTATATATTGTGAATGAAACACAGATAGAGTTTTGATGAAGAGTTAATCCTGCTCGGTATGTGTTGCCAAGGAACTCCTAGTTACGATGTTAGTTACACATACACATAAGACACCACGTTTTTAGTGAATCCCATGATGTTATATCAAATAACACAGAGACGATCAGATTGCTTCGTTAGAAAGTCAGCCTGAATCGGTCTGATTGGAGTGCATTTTGAAAGCTCCATGGACCTTTAACCAAGGATATACATCTGTATACCATACTTAAGGAGAGACAGAGGAAGTTGTAGTGGTGGGTGATGACAGTGTGTCGAAATTACAGGAGTTCAAAGTGCTTATCGTCCACGACGAGCCTACGTAATGCTCTCCTATTGCCTATTGTGTTCATATCCCTCAGACACAGGGGGAACCATCATCCACATTCTATTGCAGAATAGAATACCTTCCCCTGCATCTGCTTCTATTCATCACAGTGTCAGTCCTATTCATGCCCACATGCAGCAGGGCCCATCCTCTCGGTCTGAACCCCTATTTTACGGCATACTTGGGGTAGTAGTAGGCAGTAGCCCATTCTAAAAATGATGTTGATACGATCAAAGATGATCATTTCTATTGTGGAACCCAATTTGTAAACAATGCGATAGTTATCGATCGTCTCTAGGAAATGGCTAATTGACTTGCCATTGTTTGCAATATAGGTTGCATAATAAGTTGCATTAAATTAACTTTGCCTTATTGATGCGCCCGCTGGCTAAAGACATGTCTAGGGACCGGGTTTGAAAGTCATTATTTATCCTGCCCCGCTAAAACTAAAAGAGACAGTATCTAATAATAAACTAGCAAAGAGACAAGCGTCTAATGTGGGTCATATGACTATTAGCCTGATATATCAAAGAAAGACAAAGATGCTCTGACATTATGAGCACGTCAGCGACACGCGTGACAGCAGGCTAACTACTGCTGACTCCTGGTTAGCTGTGCAGCTAAAGCTAAAGCTACTTCCAGTTCCAAGCCGCTCCAATGAATGGGGATGTAGCATGTAGCATGCTGGCTAACACAGCGTTAGCTAGCTTAACGTTAGCAGCCGGCTAGTCCAGATCATGGCGTGTGGTGGAACATTATGGAGCATGTCGCCCCGCTAATGACAGGGCATTTCTCATTCCGCCGCATATTCTCGTTAAAAGACGTTAACTTGACACGATTGACAAATTACCTTTAAAGTAACCATTCGCCTTCTCCTTGAGTAGTTCTGCATTTTTATCTCCCTCCGCCATCTTCTCACTGCCGTGTACAGTCGCGTGCGCCATCGGTTGTAGAGTCGTAAAGGTCGCAAAGTGTTGTTTTTTTATGAACCTTTTCTGTCTGGTCTGAAATATTTTTTATATTTATATTTAATATATATATATATAATAAATATATACGGTCCAAATAGGAAAATACACAAGAAACACACAATGTTGTTCTTTGTAAAGTGTGTGCATGTGACTGATAAACAAACTATTGATTGATTGATTGATTGATTGATTGATTGATTTATTGATTGATTGATTGATTGATTGATTGATTGAAAACTTTATTAACAGATTGCAGAATGGGTACAGTACAGTACAGCTCAATGCAGACCAGAGAAAGACTTTTGTCTTGTTTACATCAGGGTCCCCCATTTTCAATTCATCATAACATATTATGACACACACGACATTGATTGATTGATTGATTGATTGATTGATTGATTGAAAACTTTATTAACAGATTGCAGAATGGGTACAGTACAGTACAGCTCAATACATACAATTTTTTTTTTTTTTTATCCACTTTTTCTCCCATTTTCTATATGTTCTCCCATCCCAATTTCGTATCATCCAATTCAACCCTCCCCTGTCACGGACGCTGTTTCTTGCCTCCCACAAGCCGGCTGCAATGTGGACTAAGTCATACATAGCACAAGTCCCCTCCGGTACTTGAGGTAACAGCAGTCGCATCTTTTCACCTGCGCAGCTCGATCTCTCAGTGGCGAGGAGTAACGCGTGGGAGGCTCACGCTGCCCCAGACACTTCCTGATTCTACTGCGCAGGCGCACCAACCGACCTGTAGGAGTCGCTGTCCACAACGCCCGATCCCCACCCATCAGTTTCCCACCCCCTAATACGGCCAATGTGTATTAGTACGGACAACCAGCTAAACTGAAAGCAAATGTGGAGCGCTGGGCTCGAACTGACGAGCCCAGCGTCTCCAGCATTTCGTGGCGAGCTCCTTGCCCACTACGCCACGTAGCCGCCAATACATACAATTGTTAAGGGGATGCAGACCAGAGAAAGACTTTCGTCTTGTTTACATCAGGGTCCCCCATTTTCAATTCATCATAACATATATGACATACATGACATACAGATAGACAGTACTGCTACATCTATACATTTATGACTTATCAGATTTGCAAATACAGTACTGTTTGTGATACAAAAGTGTCCAGAAAAAGAGTATATACATTTGACGTAGAAACTGTACATTGGAGGAGGTTGGGTGGGTGGGGTGGGGTTGGGTGGGTGGGTGGGGGCTGTACATTGGAGGTGGGGGGGGGGGGGGGGGGGTGGGTGGGGGGGGGGACACACATTGTACACTGTACATTGGAATACTGACAAAGCCATACTTGGTCATTTACTGTACAACTAGGTTAGGACATTTGTAGGGGCCAGTTTCGAATTGCAGTCTCCCGTAGGTGTTTTTTGAGAGTGTTTTTGAAAGTGGGTAGTGATTCACATTCCTTTACAGCTTTGGGTAGGGCGTTCCACATTGATGTGGCATAATTGCGAAAGGTGTTTAGTCCCTTGTTTGAGCCGAATCTGGGTTTAACATGATTTGTGGAGCTCCCTCTGGTGTTGTGATCGTGGTATTCACTGACCTTTGGGAAGTATTTTGACATGTACCTTGGTCGCGTAGTGTATCTTGTAGACCAGGCCCATTGCAAGTTGCTGTACTCTGTCGTCTACTCTAAGCCATCCTAGGTTGTCAAAGTGGGCAGGGGTGAGGTGGGTTCTAGGAGTCAGGTCAAGCAGTAGTCTGACCAGCTTGTTTTGAGATGTTTGTAATTTGTTTTTTAGTGCCTTTGAGGTGCTTTGGTACCATGAGGTGCAAGCGTAGTACCCTTGAATGAGTGCTCCTGCTAGAGTCTTCAGGGTATTCTTGTTTACCAGAGAGGAGATCCGGTACAAGAATCGAGTTTGTTGGTTGACTTTTTTTATTACATTGGATGCCATTTTGTCACAGGAAAGATTAGCCTCTAGGATGGAACCCAGGTAGGTAATTTCATCTTTCCTTGTGACAATATACAGACATACAGATAGACAGTACTGCTACATCTATACATTTATGACATACCAGATTTGCAAATACAGTACTGTTTGTGATACAAAAAGAGTCCAGAAAAGAGAGTATATATATATATATATATATATATATATATATATATATATATATATATATATATATATATATATATATATATATATATATATATATATATATATTAGGGATGTCCGATATTATCGGCTGACCGATATTATCGGCCGATATCGGCAGTAAAATGTGATATCGGAAAATATCGGTATCGGTTTAAAAAAAGAAAAAAACAATAACAATATTTGTTATATATATCCAGTGAAATGATTAGTTACCTGAAATTATTCCGTTTTTTGGGGTGGGAAACCCTGCATATATCTGTATCGGTTGATATCGGTTGATATCGGTATCGGAAATTAAGAGTTGGACAATATCGGAATATCGGTATCGGTAAAAAAGCCAATATCGAGCATCCCTAATATATATATATATATATATATATATACTATATATATAGTATACTAGACCAGGTTTATGTCAGATTACATAGGTGCAGAGCCATGCGATTTCTCCCCCATTTGCACTAGTAGTGCCACCAAGTCAAATATGAACACAAAGGTTGCATATGCGACCAGTGTACTCACACAGTCTAAAGCCTGGCATTAAGGTCCTGAATAGTCTGGGGCCCTGCTAAAAATGCAGTAGATTATAATGTTACTCAACATAATATTTAAAGGATAAGGCTGGTGTAATTTTATTTCAGTATACAGTATTATTATATATATACAGACAAATATACAGACAAACACATACAGACAAACAGCTTCAGTCCTCAACATTTGCATACCCTGCTGTATGTACATAAGCTCTCTGTACCTCTCAGAAAGACTAAAGAAGGCAAGAACCCCAATCAAACTTTTACACCTGGTACATTGTTCACACTGTGATAATGTGTTTTCCATCAACATGGAACTAACTTAGCCCTTCTATTTTTATCATGTAGCATTATTTATGTATGGTAATTCATTCAACCTTTATTTAGATTTGAAAATCAGTTCAACTCTCATTTGAGATGATATTGAGAATTATGTTTGTACAAGTTATGTACAATAAATACAAGAAAGTCAATCAATAAAACAATTAAAAACAACTACAGACTGGGGTGATATGGTTGATCATTAAAGATTTAAACTAAACTTATCGCTCACTAGGTAACATCAAAATCAAATCAAATGTATTTGTAAGGCCCGACAACACACGTTAATGTCCCCATGGGCCGGACACATCTTCTTTAAACAAGTCAAGAAGAAACATCACAATAAGTCAAGAAACAAAGCAAGAACACCATAAGGTCCAACAAATTTAAAATAAATGCAAAATAAATTAATGCAATGCAAACACTCCCAGACATACCCCACGCGAAGGTAAGGAAAAACTCACTAAAACCTAGCAATAGGAAAAAATGCACCACAGGCAATGTGGAGGAGAGAAACCTTAGAAGGGCCAATTCAAGAGTGGATCTCCCTTCTTAGATGTGAATGAATGAATGAATGAAAACTTTATTTAACAGATTGCAGAATGGGTACAATACAGTACGGCTCAATACATACAATTGTTAAGGGGATGCAGACCTGAGAAAGACGTTTGTCTTGTTTCCATCAGGGTCCCCCATTTTCAATTCATATAGGTGATAGTAGTGTTGCAGACGGACAGTTGGTAAGCATGCACTCATGTGTGTAGTGAAACACAGATGAGTGCATGCAATAGCAACTGAACATTTAGAAAAATTTAAGATAGTGCTGATAGCGATAACAACTGAACATTTTGAAAGATTAAAGATAGAGCTGATAGCGGATCTATTTGAGGCACAGGGGCGGCGCAAAGAGGGTTGCGTCCTCCCCGTCTTAATCACGGGACGTTCAACACTCCGGTCATAACTCCGAGACAGCCGGAGACAGGGAGACAGGGGGCGGCGCAGAGAGGGTCGCAAAACAACATAACAATTAAGTTTGCATCCCTGTAAGGATAGATGAAAGAATCAAGATCTAAGAATTTCATTCAAATCTTTAAAGAATTTGCAGTGCACATTCAGTACCTTGATACAATTAACTCCATTGATTTTGGTGACCCTATGACCTTTCCTCTAGCACCACCATCAGGCCAAACATTCATATCGCCAATAGTTTTCATTCAAATCTTTTCAAATTTGCAATGCAGATTCATGACCCCTAGAGGATGAACTCTATTGATTTTGTTTACCCCATGACCATTCCTCTAGCACCACCATCAGACCAAACCTTACATTTTAGAATGAGTGTTTCTGGAATACCTTTCGTTCAAATCTTTTCTAATTTGCTGTGCAAATGCATGATCCCTAGAGGATGAAGTCTATTGATTTAGGTGACCCCATGACATTTCCTCTAGTGTCACCATTAAATGTTAAAATTATTCAATCTCCTGTTAGTCATACAGTCATGAAACCGGTATCCAGAGATGTGTCTACTCAAGCACAACAACCCTGCCATAAGGACCTATGAAGTCTGCCATATTGGAATTTCTGCCATCTGGGGACTAACATCTTTAAATGTGTAATTTAGATAATTTATACCATATGACCGCCAGATCCAATCAAATTTAGGAAAAAACGCATGGTAAACAGGAAATGATGTGTTACTTGTGATCTCCAACCTACCAAAGACCCACTCCTATCCGAGCTCCGGTAGGGTCATCAAAGAGAAGCCGCCTATTCAGTCCTTGCTCCACAATGGTGGAACGAACTTCCCACCACAGTTAGGACAGCCAAAACCCAACCAATCTTTCACCGTCGACTAAAGACACACTTCTTTTTTTGTATCCACTTTTTCTCCTTATTTTTCTATTTTTCTCCCATCCCAATTTCGCCTCGCCAATTCTCCCTTCAATTCTCTCCTCCCCTGTCTCGAACGTTGCTAGACTATGCCTCCCACTGGTCGGCTGCAGTGAGGACCAAGCCTTGCATCACGTGTCTCCTCCGGTACACGAGGAGGCAGCTGTCGCATCTTTTCACCTGAACAGCGCGATCTCTCAGTGGCGAGGAGTAACGTGTGGGAGGCTCACGCTGCCCCCGATACTTCCTGATTCTGCTGTACAGGCGCACCAACCGACCTGTAGGAGTCGCTGTCCACAACGTCCAATCCCCACCGACCGGCTTTCCCACCCCTAACACTGCCAATTGTGTTAGTATGAACGACCAGCCAAGCCGGTAGCAACGCCGAGAGCTGGGCTCGAACCCAGCATCTCCTGCGTTAGTGGCGAGCGTCTTGCCCACTGCGCCACTTAGCCGCCCCTAAAAACACACTTCTTCAATCAATATCTGAAATGAAAAAACTGTCCTCTAATATCATGCACTCTTCCTAATATACTAATATGTCTCTACTAATTTCACAGAGTAAATTTTACAGTTTGAGTCAAATGTACTCAGTTTGAGTACAATTTACTCTGCGAAATTTACTGTGTATGCACTCAACACTGTAGCACTCAAGTTTCAACACTTTGATGAACATTGTTACTCAGCTGAAAGAGTTGTACCCTTCCTGATGACTTGTCGTACAGAACTTATAAGTCGCTTTGGATAAAAGCGTCAGCTAAATTACTAAATGTCCAAACATGACAAATTTGTTTGCTTTACTATAGCAAGGAGGCCTGTGAAGTTCTGAGTCATCTTCTCTCATGGTGGCGCTATTCTCATGAAACTAAAAACATGAACTACTTCTCAACGGCTTGGATTTGGGGCATGGTGAAATGCAGAATTCGGGCTGTTTGGGGATATAGTCTAATTTTTTTTTTTTTATCCACTTTTTCTCCCATTTTTCTATATTTTCTCCCATCCCAATTTCGTATCATCCAATTCAACCCTCCCCTGTCACAAACGCTGTTTCTTGCCTCCCACAAGCCGGCTGCAATGTGGACTAAGTCATACATAGCACAAGTCCCCTCCGGTACTTGAGGTAACAGCAGTCGCATCTTTTTCACCTGCGCAGCTCGATCTCTCAGTAGCGAGGAGTAACGCGTGGGAGGCTCACGCTGCCCCCGACACTTCCTGATTCTACTGCGCAGGCGCACCAACCGACCTGTAGGAGTCGCTGTCCACAACGCCCGATCCCCACCCATCAGTTTCCCACCCCCTAATACGGCCAATGTGTATTAGTATGAACGACCAGCTAAACTGAAAGCAATGTGGAGCGCAGCGTCTCCGCATTCGTGGCGAGCGCCTTGCCCACTACGCCACGTAGCTTCCCGGGATATAGTCTAATTCTTAAACAAAAAGACAGCATGCCTTCCATCTGAAAGAAGCTTTCTTACTCAAGTAAGAACTTAGCTTACCTCATATTAGCTATTTGCATCTTTAGTATGTCGTAACACTTCTGTGTCACAGTGTTGCAAGCACTTCTCCTTCCGCAACTAACAGTATGAATGGATTGGCTACATAATACCTTTAAATCTTTTTCCCATTCATTCAAAAGGCCTAGGCATCATTGAAGAGACAATTGAACAAAACATGTAATTTAGCTATTTTGTATAAGTAACCCCCTTGTGTGTGTGTGTGTGTGTGTGTGTGTGTGTGTGTGTGTGTGTGTGTGTGTGTGTGTGTGTGTGTGTGTGTGTGTGTGTGTGTGTGCGTGTGTGCGTGTGTGTGTGTGTGTGTGTGTGCGTGTGTGCGTGTGTGTGTAGGTGTGTGTGTGTAGGTGTGTGTGTGTGCGTGTGTGTGTGTGTGTGACATGTGTGTGTGTGTGTGTGTGTGTGTGTGTGTGTGTGTGTGTGTGTGTGTGTGTGTGTGTGTGTGTCTGTGTGTGTGTTGAGGCTAAAGTGGGATAAGTCAATAAAATTGCAAAGCAGGCAACTGTTACCAAGATAACATAATTTAGTTGAATTCCTTCCGCTAATCAACCCACAGGGGGCAGCATTGCTCTTCAACAACAACAAAAAAAAACACAGTAAGAATGGCACTGAACAGCCAAGACTACACTGGTGGGCCTGTCAACTACTAATACACTACTGATAGCGAGAGCTATTTTCAGGTTAGCCAGAAAACGTTTAATTCTAGGTCAGCGGTGACCTCATTAGTTACTAATTTCTCTGTGTTTGTGTGGGTTCAAAGCGCCTCATGTGTTAGACTCTACACTCCCCCTTCCATCCCTCCCTTTCTGAAGAACGCAGATAACATCCAAAGAAAAAAGAAAAAGCAGTCCCACCTATGAGGAACACGGACCATCAGCCACATCCCCATTGTGGTCTGGTTCTCCTCCAGATGCCTCAAAACGTTAGCCCGGGGGGGATGTTGTTGTGTCCCAGGCTTCCGGCCATCTGAGCCCAGCGTGTGGGCTTCTGGCGGCCGCAGGGGGAGACTGAGGGGACCGAGTGGCACAGGTGCATCTCCACACAGCCTTACTCACCAGCACATGCCATCTGACGCACCCCCCCCGGCCCCCGAATGGCCGCTTAGCAAAAGTAAAAACATCACGCGACCCTAAACAGAAACACATTCAAGATAATAATATACCTTGTGTTTTGTGAGTACTATCGACCACAGCTCTGGGTTGTGGGTTAGTCATCTGCAGTATATCATAGTCAGACAAAAACAAACAAAAACAAGTGTGTGTGTGCGTGTGCGTGTGCGTGTGTGTGTGTGTGTGTGTGTGTGTGTGTGTGACTGTGTGTGTGTGCGTGCGTGTGCGTGCGTGCGTGCGTGCGTGTGTGTGTGTGTGTGTGGGTGGGTGGGTGTGTGTGTATGTGTGTGTGTGTGTGTGTGTGCGTGTGTGTGGGTGGGTGGGTGTGTGTGTATGTGTGTGTGTGTGTGTGCGTGTGTGTGGTATAAGATAAGATGATCCTTTATTAATCCCCTTGGGTAAATTCAGGTGTCAAAGCAGCATGGGGGGGGGGGGGGGGGTACAGAGCTTCACAGTCCTATACAGTCCAGTATCTATATATATACTATAGATACAATATAAAATATAAATACAAATACAATATAAAAAGTACAAAAAACAAGATAGTCCAGTGAGTGCACGTGGATATGAGTCTTGAGTTCTCGCGTCCCAAGTTTTGACAATGATAGTTCTCCTGACCGCAGAGTCGGCCGTCCGAGCCCTTGGTTGTATATAGGACCGGCCCAGGCGGTTTGTGGTGTGTTTGGGGGGGGGGGAAGTCTTTGGCTGAATGTGCTCTTCATTCTGGCTAGCTCCTCATAGAGGGGGTGGGAGGGGTTCTCCAAGATGGCTTCTAGCTTTTTCCTCATCCTCCTCTCAGCCACCACCTCTAGATTATCCAGCTCACCACCCACTACGGAGCTAGCCTTCTTCACCAGCTTATTCAGCTTTCTGGAGTCCCTCAAGCTGATGTTGCCCCCCCCCAGCACACCACAGCAGAAAAGAGGACGCTGGCTACAACCGACTGGTAAGAAAGATAGCAACAGTCGGTTGTACACGTCGAACGACCTGAGTCTCCTCAGAAAGAACAGCCTGCTCTGTCCCTTCCTGTAGAGGGCCTCAGTGTTGTCCGACCAGTCCAGTTTATTGTGTGTGTTTGTTAGTTATCTAGCAAGGTAATGTTCAATATCTTGCTTGTTGTATCCTTGAAGTAGTCTCTGTATGTTACTATCCTATGTGACTGCATTTACCACGTCTGAGTCCCTCTCAGACGTAAGTGGACGTAAACATAAGTCAAACAAGTATTTTTGCATGTGCAAACGCATGTGGGGGTCAGGTGGGAGGGACGGGGGTTCAAGCGAAGCAAAGCTAAGTTGAAGTGTGTGTGTGTGTGTGTGTGTGTGTGTGTGTGTGTGTGTGTGTGTGTGTGTGTGTGTGTGTGTGTGTGTGTGTGTGTGTGTGTGTGTGTGTGTGTGTGTGTGTGACACAGAGGTTACAGCTCAGTCAAGTCTGCTGGCCTGACTCACACACGGGACGTCCCGCAGAGAGCAAGAGGCCATGTAGTCGGGTGACTCACCGCGACCCTCTAACACTTAGGACCGTTTGTGTGTGTGTGTGTGTGTGTGTGTGAGTTCACTTTCTCTTAGCCAGATTATCTTATGACTCGCCGCTTTGCTGAGCCAACCCCCCGCCCCCCCCTCCAGTGATGGTTTTACTAGGGGGGGGTGGAGGCGGGCGGCTGAAAGGGAACCGGCGACGCTACAGTCAGACTCTCTCAGACCAGAGCAAACGCAGACAGTGAGTGGGAGAGAGACAGAGTGTGGGGGGGGAGGTAGAAACCACGATGAGTGGGAGGGTAGAGGAAGGAGATTGCTGTCCTCCTGGGTGTAAGACGCATGGGCCCGGGTTTCAGGGGGGCCTGAGAAAGTTTAAACAAACATAAATGGAGGAGCGTTGGAATATATATATATATATATACGAGCGACCTGGGGGGATGAGACGGATGAAGGTCAGAGGGATGTGAGTGACATCAGGGGGCAGAGAGCCAATGAATGATGAGGCCTCAATATATGTTACATAGGACTGATCCAGAAGGTTCCTCCTATTTATTATGCTTCAGGATGTTAACTCACTCTACACTCTACACCCCCCCCCACACACACACACACACACCCACACACTGTGTCTTAGTCATACCATATGCTCCTTCTTGTTTGACTCTGAGTGGCTTGTAGTAGCTGAAATAGCAACAGGGTTACAGTCTTATTTCCACTCTTACTGCATCTCTCTCACTCTCTCGCTCTCTCTCTCGCTCTCTCTCTCGCTCTCTCTCTCTCCACTCCTACTAATGAGAACTTGGCTTCGGGGGGTCTGCGTGGGGTCTGGCAGGGTCAGTTATTTGAAGCACATGTTTTTCTACTGGGCAGGGCAGAGGACTTCAAACAGAATTGGAGATAAATTGCAATCCGAAAAAAGCTGTTTTTATTTCGCTCAAGCTCCACCCCCCCCCCCCCCCCCCCCCCCCCCATCCTTTCCCCCTCCTATCTGGCGTGTGCCTCGCTTGTCGAGGAGAACACATGAATGTAGTCAAGAGTATATATACACAGGCATAGATCCCCTCTTTCCACTGGTATTTATAGTATATCCACCTATGTCAGCCTGCAATATACTGCATGCGGTGATAATAACGTTTTCTTTTATTAATCCCCTTGGGGGAAATTCGTCCTGTGCATTTGACCCGTCCTGACTATTTTAGGAGCGGCGGGCAGCCACACAGCGCGGCGCCCGGGAACCCAGTCCAGTCGTAATGCCAGTACCTTGGTCAAGGATATATCTAGCATACATGTCTTTTTATGGTTTGGGGGGAAACCGGAGAACCCGGAGGACACCCACGGAACATGCAAACTCCACACAGATGATGATGATGATGATGATGATGATGATGGGGTCAGAGGACACCCACCTCCCCTGAGCAGTGAGGTAACACTTGGCCTCGCCCCCTGGTTCCCCCGCCAACCAACCCCCCCCCCATATTTCTCCCTGCAATAAAAAGAAAGGAATTGGACAAGCTTGAAACATTCTTGGAAATGATAACTGCTTAGAAACTCTGATTGTTTGTATAAAACAAACAAAAAACGAAAGTAGTTTTGGTGTGTTTTTGCCAGAGACACGACTTGATCTAAGCACTACAGCACCTACCTAACAGGCTGTGCTGTGGCAGAGAACAAGGCCGTCTTCACCTCCTCACCTGCCACTACATCACTGTATGGATCCAACGGAGCGGTCAAGGTTTACTCCAGGGCCTGGGATTCATTAGCTGCGATCAAGCAGCTAGTATAAGTCCATCTGTCTGTCAGTCTGTCCGTCTGTGTGTTGGTTTCACCCATTCACTCACCCATTCACTCACACAACGGCGGAGGGGAGCATGCAAGATGCCAAGCTGCTCATCAGGAGCAATTAGGGGTTAAGTGTCTTGCTCAAGGACACTTCGACTGATTACCAGATGACTGAGCCACTGTCGCCCCCAAAACTTACAAAAAAAGCCATACCATGGTACATGCTAGAGACATACCGTGGTACATGCTAGAGACATACCATGGTACAGGCTAGAGACATACAATGAGTCACCATGATAGATATTAGTATGCCGAGACATCCCAACAAATATCACACCAATCGGCCAGATGGTGGCGCTATAATAAAAGATCAAACTGTAAAATTTTGGAAAAAGCCATAACTTCTTCACTGTCGGTCCGATTGACACGGTACTCCTTACTTACACATATTCACCTCTCCTCAAAACCTTGCCACTGGGAACCAGTGTTGTAGTCGAGTCACTAAATCTCGAGTCGGAGTCGAGTCCCCATTACCCTAGTCCGAGTCCAAGTCCAAGTCATCAAAGTTAAGTCCACTCCACTCTGGCAGTCAAAGATCTGACATACAAGTAAAAAAAAGGTCTACATTAACTCATTGGTGGCCAATAACGAGTAAACTCGTTATTGCCCGCCAGCGCTTGAGCGCCAATAACGAGTAAACTCGTTTTTTGATCCTTTGATCTTTTTCCTTTGATCCCCGTTCTAAACGATCATCCGGATCACTCTAGCCGTCCCTGGCTCATTTGCCTACGTTGGAATTGCAAAGCCGATCGGATCTCACCAGGTGGCAGTATCACCTACCTTTTGAACTCTGATAGAAAGGGATCAGTAGAGGCAATGAATGAACTGGACTATCAAGACTTGCTCTGAGGGGGAGGAGCTCTTGCAAAGCAATCGCTAGCAGATCTGCTCGCCTCAAAAAAAGACTGGATTATTTTGGAAATGGGCGATGTTTAGCGTGTAATAAACTACAAACTACAGTGTGTAGAAACAAACTCTTTTTTACATGTTAGAAATAGTGTCTGTCAAATGAGCCATACTATTGTCTCCATAGCTATAATATAGAATATACATTAGCTCCGCAAAGATCGTGAAATATTGTGAAAATGGTCAAGAAAAGCTGGCGCTAGAAAGTTCAGATGGGGAAAAGGGCATGGCCGTCAATGAGTTAAACATAAATGACACAGCGGTCACCATTTTAAAGGAAGTTTATTTACTTTGTGACACAATAGCCAAACAAATGGACTAGCCATCAATATATCGTATGACAAATGATTAGGGCCTATTACAAAAAATAATACAAATAAATAAACTGTATTTATCAATTAACAAGTCTGAGTCCTCATCTGCACCTTCCGAGTCCGAATGCAGTCAATGCTCAAGTCCAAGTCGAGTCACGACTCATGAGAGCCTGAAAATCCGTCCAGCACTCGAGTACTACAACACTGCTGGGAGCACTGGAAAACCTTGCCACTGTGTCCGCCAGATTGGAATTTCCGCCATTTAGCATTTTTTAAAGGGGCAAAAGAAATTCCCAAACCATATGACTGTCTCACCCAGCCTCATAAACAGGAAGTGAGGTAGACTCGTGACACTTTCTCCTATTTGCACCAGACACCTAAACATGGCACACTTCCTCCCTGAGGAAGCTCTGTGTCATCCTGCCACATGAATGGCGCACAAAAATCATACGATAAGAGACGTGAAATTTGCCACATGACAATTATTACAACAACCAGCCAGAAGGTGGCACTGTGAATCCGGAAAGTATTCACTTTTTCTTCCACATTTAGTTGTTTTATAGACTGAGGAATCCGAACATGTCATGCTAGCTCACTGGAAAAGGGGGCACATTATGCTCCAAGGTTAAGCTAAATCTTAGTGTGAAAAGATTTGTCTTTTTCACAGAGGTCTCACCTCAAGATATCTGAATGAAAAGGGCTTCAATAGATCTCCTCTTTACAGCCCAATTTAGCTCATGTTGTTTTGGGGCAAAAGCATGCAGTATTTTGCATGCAGTACAAAGTTGTTATTTCTGTATTTAAATTTGAATAAGCTTTAACCCTTTCACTACCACACTATAGAAGGTTAACTGTAACGTTCGGGGTTCTGTCTTAGGAACCCAACTGTCATTCTGGAGTTATTTCCCCTGGTGGTTGGTATCTGCACTCACTCCTGATGTGTCACTCCCTGTTCTGTCACCACTGGTCGCTGTCACTTTGCTGTCAATAACCCTGTCACTAATTGACGCATTGGAATGTTGGTGTTTGACTATATATTCACTTGTTGTCCTCTCTATCCCTGTCGAGGCTTCAGACCGTGCTTCGTGTGGAAGGAGCTGGAGATACTGCTGACCTTCACGCTCTTGATTATTCTCATGTATCTACCTTGCTCTCAAGTTGACGCCTGGCACTTTTCTCTGGATTCCCTGTGCTCTGTGTTCTTACATTAAAAAGGCACCACTAAGAAAGAGCAATCATTCTCCGACTCATATTATTTCCTCCTCTACTGGACTCACAATTGCTTACCTGTACTGCAACCGTAACAGTTAACCCTTTCACTACCAGTGTGGTAGTGAATGGTTAACCTTGAAAGGGTTAACCTGTAGTGTGGTAGTGAAAGCGTTAACCCTTTGTAGTGTGGTAGTGAAAGTATTAACCTTCTGTAATGTGGTAGTGAAAGCATTAACCCTGTGTAGTGTGGTAGTGAAAGGGTTAACCTGTAGTGTGGTAGTGAAAGGGTTAACCTTTTGTAGTGTGGTCGTGGAAGCATTAACGTAAGGTTATGTATATAACCTAGTTATATGAGTACTAGCTAAGCGTCCCGCTCTTAAGCCTATCGAGATATACCTCATCTCATGTACCTATTGTACTCCATCAACGAAAAAAACAAGTACACCTACACCTGCCGGGTCCCACCCCTATGGAGGCGTAGCCTATAAGACAGTAGGCATGGTCACCAAACACTCTTCCTCGCCAAAAATCCCGTTTCCAGTAAAAGATCCCTCAAAAGGGAACTCAGGGCCGCTTAAGAGCGGGACGCTTAGCCAGTACTCATATAACTAGGTTATATACATAACCTTACGTTATATTATCGTACTTGGCCATCGCGTCCCGCTCTTAAGCCTATCGAGATATGGGTTAGAGCGGACGCGAGGCCCGACAGATGCACCCCCTGAGGACCCGTAAGCCCACATCAAGGGGTTTGGGGAGCCCCGTCACCCCATCCTTCCTAATGAAGGGGGCGCGCAGTCAACTCCACCTGAGTGCGAGCAAGAGGGAACTAGAACCCCTTGAACACACAGCACAGGCGGAACCACGTGTGACCTAACACACTGTGGCCCATACCCACACACTCCTGCTACCCTACCAAAGGACGGGAAGCAGGAAAGGCCACAGACCCTAGAACCGCCTGGGAGACAGAACCCCCGGTCATGTCCATGAGGTAAAACCTTACAAAGGGGCCCGGGGAGGACCATGAAGCTGCAGCACAGATGTCCTCCACCGAGGCCCCACCCAGGAGAGCGGCAGAGGCAGCCACCCCACGAGTGGAGTGCGCCCTGACGCCCCCAGGGGGATCCTGCCCAGCCAACGTGTAGCAGAGGGCAATGCCCTCGCACAACCAATGGGACAGGCGCTGTTTCGACAGTGCCTTACCGGCACGAGAACCACCGTGACAGACAAAAAGCTGATCGGTGACCCTTGACGTCCTGAGTACGGCTGAGGTAAAATCCCAAAGCACGGACCGGACATGACAGGTGAAGGCCCGCATCTAACTCACTAGCGTGAGGAGGCGGATGAAAACGCCTGAACCACAATATCCCTGGAGCGGAAGAACTCCGGATATTTTTAGGCACGAAGGCAGGATTAGGCCGCAGAGTGACACCGCAATCGGAACGAAAGACAGGCACTCTGGTCGTACCGAGAGAGCACAAAGCACACCCACGTGTTCAGCGGAGGTGACGGCCAGCAAGAACGCGGTCTTGAACGACAGCTGTTCCAACGGCGCTTGCTCAAGAGGCTCAAACGGGCCAAGGACAACCGACCGAGGACCAATTGAAGATCCCAACTCGGAGCCAAAGAGCGTAGCACCGGCTTAACGCTTCGAGCGCCAAGCAGGAAACGCTTCACAAGAGGGTGGCTGAACAAGACATCCCCCTCAAATCCCTCATGATAGGAGGATATAGCTGCTGCATATACCCTCACCGTCGAAGCCGACAGTCTATCAAGGAGAGACTGGAGGTAACTAAGGACAGCATCCAGGGGGCAGGAACCTGCGCCCCTCAACATACCCGTCCCAACAACTGACCTAACAGATGTATGGGGAAGAATCCCACGCGGCACGACATCGGTCCCAGACCTGCCTGGCTATGTCCGGACGTAATCCCCACCCGTCAGGATAAGGATCGCCCCGCGACAGTACACCTGTACCCACATTCACCCTGCCGGGATGTGGGGAGCCCTCAGGCCGCGCAGAAGGAGGACGCCCATAGCCAGCCGGCCGCCGCCTGGTGCAGACGGGGGGAGCGTACTCCTCCCTGTCTGTCGATATACGACACTGACGTCGTATTGTCCGTCCTGATCAACACCGTTTGAGGACCAGAAGGACCGCTTTCAATACCAACACATTGAACGTAGCGCAGACCGGGCAGCATGGTTTGCCAGCTGCCCCCTAATGCGTTGGCCCGACGCGTCACCAGCGAGGGAGGCGTCGGTGAAAAACGTGACGTGAGACAGCGCCGTAACCGTCCTAGGACGGAACCTCCCGAGCGTGTTGACAACACGCTCTGAGAGGGATGCCCATAGCACTCCAACCGTTGACTGGGAAGAGGAGTACTCTACTTCCAGTCTACAGCAAACCCCAGGCTGGTAGGGACCTGCCTGGTACGAGACCCGACGATCCACCTTGACAGCGAAGGACCAGAACGTTGTCAGGGCAGAATACACTTCGTAACCCCTGACGACGCAGAGGCCCCAGTGCGGCCTCCACGCACTTGGTGAAGATGCGGGGAGCCAGAGAAAAACCGAACGGCAGCCTCTGGTACTCATACGCTAACCCTGCAAAGGAAGCGTAGGTAAGCCCTAGGATGGAAGATCGGAGATGCGAAAACGCATCCTACAGGTCTATGGAGGAGAACCAGATCCCCACCTGACAGTGTTCAACAGGTAGGAGACGATCCAAAAAAATGCTGAACCTTCCCATGGGACAGGTCCAGCATGGGTCTGACACCCCCCCCCCCTCCCAATTTCTCAGGCACTAGAGAACACCGGGAGGAGAACGCCACAACGATGGCTTGCTTCGTCCACAGAGATTGGATCTTGTTGACCAGAGTTGTCACTGCTGGTGACCCTGACAATAGGGTCTGTACCAAACCCAAAAACGGGTGGGGTTGTGTAAACACAAGTCCCCGCCTCAGCGTTCTCTCCATCCACCTCGACATATGGTACTGCCGTAGTCATATGTGCTGACACTCCCAACGCACCCGCCGCCATGTGGCGCAGGTCCGCCAGGAACTGTAGATAGTTGGCCCGGTCCCACCCGCTGTGCGTAGCCAACCCTGGACCCTTGCGAGCAGAGCGTTCCGTGGAGTCGGGTCGGAACCTGACACTACCCACGAGGCAATCGCACCCAAGGGGGGACCCCGACAGAAAGGGCCGGTTTGATACGGGGGAAGCTGACATCAATCTAGGTGACAAAAGCCCACCCACTGAACACCCCTCCAGAACATGCTGAGGAGTTGTTCTGCAGCCGGACATGCAAGGTGTGAGGACCCCATGGGTTCCTACACACCGTAGCCCTGCAGTGATATTACTACCACCTAAATCACGCGCACCTCTTCATTTCAGACCACTGCCGATCTCGCGGGAGTGGGAGGTACCAACATGATACCTGGCCTGGCGAAGGCGAGGCCGGGGAAGCCCGCACTGTGTGCCTCAAAAGGTTTCGAGCCCCCCTGCTGACAACACTTATAGTTGACAGACGTAACTCCAGGCTCAACCAACACAGCTTATGGTGTGGGAGCCGCTTGACAGCACAACATTCTCACGGACAGACCCAGGCTCAGCCATCAACTGGGTGTCAGCCCCTGTCCCCATGAGAAGCGAAAAGTGGGGCCGCCCGCGCTTCAATGAAGGCATGCGGCCCGCAGCCAAAGGAAATCAGAGCCCCCTTTTTCCGCTGGTGTTGGGGGAGGGAGTGATCGGAGAGCGGGCTGCTCGCGGCAGGACGGCGACGGCTTGTTGTTCAAGCCGAGCCCATCCAACATGGCCGATCCCTCGGCCGCCAAGGCTGTCGGCCTTGTGGACACCTGTCGATTCAACGCCCAGGATACCTCTGGCGGGGGAAACATGGCCGCCTATCGAGGGCCTCGTCATCGCCGCTGACGAGGCCGTGCTCTCTCTTCTTCTGGCTGTGCGGTGTGGGGCCTAGGACAATACCGCCCGCGCTCCAGCAGAAGACCAAAATCCCCTGCGGAGAGGGGAACCCTGAGCGGTTATAGCTTGTGAAGTCACAAAGGTCTATGTTCTGGTTCTGATAAGATCAGAACCGGCTTGATCATACTCTACGTTGTGAATTGTGTCTCCTAAAAACCCTTGTACTTTCAAAAGACCATAACTCTGGCCTTGTTTCCACGGCAGCTAAGCAGGAGAAAATGAAGGATAAGTTGTACTAGCATCTGTTTAATTCAAAGTTAACAGTGTAATCACAATGGTTCTGGTTCAATTACAATAAAGAACACTATAATATTCAAGGTACCGGAGCACTATGCCGCTCGTCCTACTAAGAAAGCAGATTAAAGAATGATAGTTGTTGAGTTGTTGATGTTCTTTGCTGTCTGGCTGACAAACAAAGAAAGTCTTTTCTCCCTCCAAAAGCTCTTTTCCGTTGGTTCTCCTCTGCCCGCGCCGTCCGCTGTGTGAAGGTGGGTGTCGTCCTGTGTTGTTCCATCCCCCGTGGCTCTCCACCTTCCCATTTTATCCATGAGCCAGAGACCCTGGGCGTGACGTCACCAAGTGACCTCACGCCTAGGATTTCCACCCAATCGCGAGCCTTGACAGAGTATTTGAAAACGAGGGGCCGTCCCCTGAGGCCCACCAGCTATTTCCTTTGTTTTCCAACCAAAGAATAAATACCGTCTAACTAACATAATACTTTGGTTGTTGAACCCAAGATATATATATTCGAATTGAGATTGATTTCATAAACACAGAGATATCATTTTTGAACAGTTTCTTGTGATGCTAAATGAGAATCACAGTAGTTTTATCATTTAAGCCCACTTCCAGTTTCCTAATCATATTCTTTTAACTTAAATCAATATATATTTTATACAGTTATTATTCAACACATTTAAGTATTTTCCAATGTAGATTCAGAAGTGGCCTAATTTCAAACTCTGTGATTCTTATTCATATACATGGCATATTTTATATCATTAGATTCCGAATTGTTACCACAATATAACAGGACCAGTGGTAGTTCATTTTAAACTAATTTAGGTATAGAAACAGACATTTGAAAGTGTACTTGAGTTACTGAGAATGGTGACGCTTTTCTCCTCCCCTACATCTGTCTCAACATGTAATAATCAGACCAGATGGCCTGGCCTCGGGGCATGAGATAACGACTTCATGTGATGTAGTCAGGCCACAGGACCAGTTTAACAGATAACACAGGATATCTGACTCCTGATCTTTTGTCTGCAGCTGCCAACAGTTGTATGCAAATCACCTCCTGTGGTGAGCCCCCGGTCTCTGTAAACACACACACTCTCTAAGCTTGTCACCCTAGTCAAATCAGGTTTAAACTATATTTGATTGGCAATCTTTCCACTTTGACTGTTTCTACAAGACTAGAACACATGATTTTGATTTGAACACCAGTTTCAGGCAACATATGTCTATCTATGGTTACCAAATACTACTGAACTTGCGGCTAGGTCAAAGCTAATAACGTCAACAACCTCCGATGTGTCGACGTCGGCT
Organism: Notolepis coatsorum; assembly: GCF_963971535.1. Lineage (NCBI taxonomy): Eukaryota > Metazoa > Chordata > Actinopteri > Aulopiformes > Paralepididae > Notolepis > Notolepis coatsorum. The sequence goes on along the minus strand of NC_140165.1, from coordinate 235,127,877 downwards.
GGCCCTCAAGGCCCCGCCACCAGACACCATTTTTTTAATAGAAAAAACAGCAATTCGAACACAGTTACTAATCGCTGCCAATTCCATACCATGGCGGTACAGGCTTTAGCAGCCCACCAGCCACTCGCCAGGCCGACCCACCTCATGGCGTCGGCCGGGCGGGGCACTGTTTCAATATGTCAAGGACTGATGTTAACACGGAGCACCATTGGTGGTTGCAAACAGCAACCTCCACTGTGGTGTGTACCATGAAGGGGTTAAATGAATAAAAGAACTAACACCACAAATACTGTAGAATGAGCAAGCCCATGTACACAACGTTAAGGGGAGGCGGACCAGAGAGAACCAGTCCCGCATTCATTCATAATATTCACAACAGCACACCAGCCCTAGCTTAGCCCATTTACCCAAAAGGTAAACAAAGCCCCCCCCCCCCGCACTACTCCCCCAATAGACACCGATTGACCGTCAGCAGGAATGGTTGAGAGGAGAGAAAGCTGTAGCATAGACAGACATTCTCGTAGCGGAGAGACAGAACAAAACAGTAGCCCACTACACTACTATAGCATAGCGTTCAACGCTAATATGGACAGAAAACAGTCAGCTGAGCCACAACACGGGCCGCCGCTAAGTCCGTCCTGCAGTAGTATAGATCTACTGCCACCCGCCGAGCCTCAAGCATCGGCTTCCGGGTGGAAACCCTGTTCAAAGCCCCGCCGGGGCACAGGTTTAACGCTACCTAGCTAGGTCTACCTAGTCATGGCACACCCTGTTGACAACCCATTTACCCGTAAAAATGGTAAAATAGGACTCAGCAAAAACCCCACATTAGCTACCGACTGACCTTCATTGATGAACCGGGCAAGAGGAGGGAAAAGCAGCAAAATCCCACGGCGGAGACATTAGAACAGCGTAGCAGTAGTGTTAGCATATAGCATTAGCATTAGCATGTAGCGTTAGCATTAGCTGTTTAGCAGCACGCTTCCAGGATCGTTTGGAACCCGTCCACTGCAGTGAACCATTCACCAAACTATCCCGCCCCTGGCGCCGACACACAACATGGTTGTGTAACAAAACAAACCAGCATTACTAACACTAACATCAATGCATCTGATGACACAGGGCCTACCTGTGTACAAGCTGGCCCGATAGCCAAACCTTGCACGCTGATCCTTGGTCTGCTGCCATCAGACGAGGAAACATCAACATAGGCCCGACGTGTCGCTGAAACATGCCCCGAAGATTCCAGGGGTAAGCAAACCTCCGGTAACTTTCAACATTACGCAATTTCTCATAATCTTTTCATAACAACTAGTTTACATAAGGTGCACTGCGACCGTTATGATGGAAACGAAAATAGAGGAAGAGTGTTTGGTGACCATGCCTACTGTCTTATAGGCTACGCCTCCATAGGGGCGGGACCCGGCAGGTGTAGGTGTATTTGTTTTTTTCGTTGATGGAGTACAATAGGTACAGGAGATGAGGTATATCTCGATAGGCTTAAGAGCGGGACGCGATGGCCAAGTACGATAATATAACCTTCTGTAGTGAACTCGTTAACCCTTTGCAGTGTGGTAGTGAAAGGGTGTTTTCACTTTGTCACAATAGGATATTATGTAGATTGATGGCAAACAATACATTTGAGCGATCCATGGTCTACAATTTTGCCACTAGATAATTGCATACAGATAATGTCTAGACCTGGGTAGTCATGCGATAGTTTTTTTTATTTTTTATTATTATCTTTTTCCCCCCTCCTTTTTCCGATTTTTCTCCCATCCCACTGTTAGTCGTTATGCCAATTCCCAACCCCCTTCCTGGTTGTTGCACACCGGAGGCGGAGACTGTCACATGCTTTCCTCCGACGCATGTGCAGCCAGCCGGCAGCCAGCCTGGCAGCGCAGATTCTCACCGGGAGAGTGTAACGTGTGGAAGGTCACACTACCTCCCTCCAGATCCTACCCTCGCTGTGCAGGCGCCCCGACCGAACTGTAGGGGTCGCTGTCCACAACGCCCAGGACCCACCCATCAGCTTTCCCACCCCTAACACTGCCAATTGTGTTAGTAAGAACGACCAGCCAAGCTGATAGCAACGCCGAGAGCTGGATTCGAACCCAGCGTCTCCAGCGTTGATGGCGAGTGCCTTGCCCACTACACCACCTAGCCGCCCTGTCATGCGATAGTTTTAAGTCCCACCTGGTTCCTGATGTTTGCATATGGTCTTTTACCATAGGAGTTTCTCAAGGTAGCAGGTTTATATGATTTATTAAATTAATAATTTATTAAATTGGTCTGACGTTTGACTGGGGCAGAGTTTAGCATCATTAAATGAGAACAGCATTTTTACATTTGAGGAAAAACGAGAAAAAAGTATTGGGTACAAGTGTACCTAATGCAAAATTACACCTGTCCATGAAAGGGTTTAATTGCATTTGAAGAACAGTCTGTAGTGAACGCTGCTAAGAGGACGATGTTATGAAACCAAAACAGTCAAAACAACAGACATAATACACTACTGGAATGATATACTTGTGATTACCTGACTTGCCAATGCCACGATAACCAACCAAGACTGACAGGGATACAAACATCATAGTAGTTGTGCTCTGTGATTAAAACATTTACCTTTATTGGCTGTAACACTCAGTATCATAACTAAAATAATCTATAGCTCCGTCAAAAATTATTAACCTACACAATATGGTTGGGCAGTAATACCGATATTTTTTATCTCCAATGCGGCAGCTACAATGGCGGGTAAATCACAGGTGACCTCACTCCCCTGGGCCCTCATTCATCAACGTGGACTTTGACCTTGACCTACTTCCAAACGTAAGCACGGAATTTAGAACTAGCGCACGCACAGGGAAGTCGGCATTCATCACACGTGCGTAAGCAGGCTCTACGCACACCTGTCATGATGAATCCCACCTTGGCCCTGCGCCGCAGCTCGTGCACGCTTTCACGTATTTGCATACCAAAACCGCCCCGACCAACCAAATATGGTCAGGCCCTCCCCTTCAAATACCATGAGGGAATCCCTGTGCGTGGAATGTTGGAGGATGGCAAAGCGAACGAAAAAGAGAAACTACACAGACACCGAGGTGGAGGTCCTCGTAACGGAGGTGGATAAATAAAAGGCGGATTTGTAAACGGTGATGTCAGATATCAACGGCTCCCTAAGACCATTGCTGCAATTCTGCCTGGACAGCTCAAAATACTAATAAAGACCGTTCGTTGACCACTGTTTGGCGTTGGTTGTGTTGTGTGTCATTATAACCGTGCTGTACAATATGAATGCCTTTATTAGTTGTGTTCGATTGGCTATATGATTTTTAGAGGCATCTATTTTGTTGTCGGCTAATAAAGACCGCGCTGGAATATGACTGCCTTTTCCCGTGTTGTTTGATTAATACCCACGGATTAAAGTTCTCCTCAATTCTATTCCAAATCGCGATGGATCTCCCGTCAATTTTCTACCTGCTGCATGATTTCTAGAGGCATACTACAATCTATTTTGATGTCAGTATTGGGTAGCCTATATAAACAATATAATACGAGAGCATATACAAGAACAATGAATCTCACTGCATGTATGATGTATCCTGCCTTTCAATACATGAACTTGAATTCCATCATATAGTCTGTCCACTATCTGCATGGTGTTGTAGTAAAATCCCACAGACTTCCTACAATAATTTGTGGTTATTGTAGCACAATTACAATGAGATTGATTATCTGGAAGGAGGAGGAAAGATTCATACTCGATAGAATGGTTGGTCTCCACATCTGGCTTAATGCAGATGAAGAATAAAACGTGTACGCCAGACAAACCAGAATTGTAGTTCAACTCAGCTGATTTATTTGATCAGAGCCAGGAGTCCAAGGTGAATAGAAGGTTGACTTCTACATACAACAGATGATCAGAGAATATTTAACAGCTGTCTGTTGTACAGAAATATCACAATCAGGTTTGCATCTTCAAACCTAAATACTGCACATCAAACAGTCACTTGGTTAACATAATTTGAACATACATGGTTTACTGTACACATTATACATGAGTAAATCTGGTTTACAGATCAGGGATCTGTACAACATTACTCTAATCTATAAACAACCATTTGGTGTTTCCCATGATTTTACTCACGTAGAATGCATCAGCTCACGGTGGTTTCTGGGTGGTTCAGCGGTGGGGGAGCCCCCAGACCCCTGGTTGGGTCCGAGAGCTCCTGAATAACCCTATGTAGGGCCCTATATACTATCATTTCTAGCCAATAATACATATGGCTGGTCCAATCCAGCGGCGTCTTCTTGTGGGGGTGTCCGGTGGGCGCTGGCAGCCCCTCCCTCTGGGTTTCTCTGGGGGGAGGCTGGCTGCCCCCCCCTTTTGATCTCCCGTGTGGATCTTGACTCAATACCCAGAGGGGGACGCTAGTGGCCCCCGTCAGTGTCTTCCTGATTGGGTCTGTCCCTACAGAAATCTCCTCTTAAATGAATAATATATAACTTTCACATTCCTTCTATATGGCTATAGATGTCTAATATCATCCAAGTACAGTCAGTGCTTTCTAAGACTGATACCAGACATCATGATACCTTTTGATACTAAACAGTTGATTAATAGATTACTTTGTCTGTGAGTTAGTGTCCATGCTTCAACAAGTCTAAACTGGTCTGCCTTGTGGTCAACCCAGCTGTCTCTGCTTCTACATTTACATACTGTCAATTCAAGTGTTGTTTGTTCTCTAAATTAGTCATTGCTTGAGTGGGGGTTGAAATAACTGTTGCTGTTGTTATCTGATGCAACTGTCTCACTGACAGTTGAGACTGTTTTTAGCCACTGAGTCCACTCTGCTATTGAAAGGTACATCTGGCTTTACATTTATGGTTCTCTAATTTATTCACACATATTAATTATGAAATTCCAAGGCAATATTACCACAGTGTCATTGCAATGCGTTTTCTATTCTTTCTTGTACAGTAAAAAGGGGGAAGAACACTATATTCATATGACTTATTCTGCTTACAGCTTCGAAATTCCACTTGTTTCGTTTAACGTAAAGCCTTTTAAATATAATCAAAACGTTCCCGTGTTTCGGCGGTCTGTGCGCAAAATAATAACGAGTTGAGCTTTATGATTTATGATGAATTGAAAATGGGGGACCCTGATGTAAACAGGACGAAAGTTGGTCTGCATCCCCAATTAACAATTGTATGTACTGAGCTGTACTGTACTGTACCCATTCTGCAATCTGTTAATAAACTTTTCAATCAATCAATCAATCAAGCTACGCGGAGCGCAGTCAGTCAGTAGCCTACACCCCGTATATTCCGATAACGCTATATAAACCATGAATGAATGAATGAATGAGAACTTTATTAACAGATTGCAGAATGGGTACAGTACAGTACAGCTCAATACATACAATTGTTAAGGGGATGCAGACCAGAGAAAGACTTTCGTCTTGTTTACATCAGGGTCCCCCATTTTCAATTCATCGTAACATATATGACATGCTGCATTCATTCTGAGAGAAAGATCTATTATTCCAAATGCTATTTATAGGGTTTTGACCATAATTACACTACTGTTGCTATTTTACAATGAACTATAATGAACTACGGTTCATAGAACATCCAGTGTTATTATGCACAGAAGCTCATTTCCTTGTTGTAATAATATATTCTACCACTGGGCGCGAGGTACGCCAGGTCCGAAATGTGCGTAGATGTAAGCACGAAGTCAAGTTCAAGTTGAAGTTGATGAATCCCACTCTTTGCTTAGAAATGATCGTACGCACGGGTTACGCACAGATCTGTGCGTAGAACACGTTGATGCATGAGGGCCCAGGTCTTTAGTTCTTGGGTTGAAACACACATCAAGGCAGAAATGACCAGTGACAATGGAGGGTTTCCTGTAGCCAGATTGGTTGCAGTGTATCACGAATTACGTGCTTGTTTTCATAGATAGTGACTATATGACACTATATATGACACTATGACTATATGACATGAAAGAGCACCTACGGGAGGCTGCAATTCGAAACTGGCCACCGTAAATGTCCAAACCCCCCCACCCCCTCCTAATAGACAGTCTCCTTCCCTCCGTATGTATATATTCTCTCCCCACCGTATGTATATTTCTCTCCCACCCCCTCCTAATGTACAGTCTCCTCACCACCGTATGTATATATTCTCTCCCCACCGTATGTATATTTCTCTCCCACCCACCCACCCCCTCCTAATGTACTGTCTCCTCCCCATCCTATGTATATACTCTGTCAGGATCTATGGGTAACAGTACTGTATATTTGCATATCATATATGTCACAAATGTAACAGTATATGTATACCTGTATGTCATGTATGTCCCTATGCCATAAATGTCATGATGTCATATATGTTGTGTATGTCATAAATGTCACTATGAATTGAAAATGGGGGACCCTGATGTAAACAAGACAAACGTCTTTCTCTGGTCTGCATCCCCTTAACAATTGTATGTATTGAGCCGTACTGTATTGTACGTACTCAGCTGCCAGGGTTCTCACTCACACCAAGCCCTGGCAGCACATCACCCCCACCCTCATCCATCTCCACTGGCTTCCAGTCAAGTTCCGCATCACCTTCAAACTCCTGCTCCTCACCTACAAATCCCTCCATGCCCTCGCCCCCCGGTACCTGTCTGATCTCCTCCACCAGTACACTCCATCCCGGAACCTACGATCCTCTGATCTAGGTCTCCTCTCCATCCCTCGCACCAGGTTACGGACTTTTGGGGACAGAGCCTTCAGCGTGGCGTCCCCTACCCTCTGGAACTCTCTCCCCCCCGAAATCCGCAACGCCCCAACCCTGGACACCTTCAAATCCGCTCTAAAAACACACCTCTTCACCAAGGCTTTTCCCCATCAGTTAGTTTAGATTAGATTAAGTCCATTATCCCTTACCTTCCCTCATCCCCTCTCCCCCCCTATTTTTCCTTGCCCTATTTTTTGTCCTGATTGTGAAGCGACCTTGGGTTCTATGAAAGGCGCTATATAAATTTGATCTATTATTATTATTATTATTGTACCCATTCTGCAATCTGTTAAATAAAGTTTTCATTCATTCGTTCATTCACTCATCGGTGAAAGGCAGTGATTGTTCAAGTACAGGGCAAGTACAGTACTTTCCAAAAACCTCCTGAATATTACTGTGGAACCTCATACCGACCGGTGGCCTCTAGTCAGCGTGTAATCCAGCATCCTGAAATGACACATTACGAGTTCACCGAGGCTGCTGCGCTGTAGGGGATGAGGAGGTGGAAATGTGATGTAGTGGAAAAATAAACATGATGCATACCTGTCTGACCCCCGTTCCACCTCCCCCACTATTATTGCCTTCACCTTTCCACATTAAGACTGTGGACCAGGGCCATTTCTAGATTATTTGTGGCCCTACTAGTTTAAAGGCCCCCCTAACTCAAGATGGCTGGAGTGCTACAACATCAAGTCAACTACCTAACATCCATGATTCATCTTTTCTTGTTCGTTATGTTTCCTGGCAAAGCCACATTCTGCTAGCAGTGGATAGTTAATGCGCAGAGGGCCCCTGGTGGCTTCGGGGGGCCCTATGCGACCGCATAGTCCACATAATAGTCAGACACGGCCCTGCTGTGAACCTTTTGCTTCATGGGACCCATAGGGTTTTACGAGGGGGTAGATAAGGGTACCGCAGATATAGACTGTAGAGAGTGTTTATATTTTGTTGAGCGTCTGTTTACATTGCTTGTAGGGTTGTTTGAATGAAAGGGTAAGGACTTTTACATTCAGTAACTACAATGCATCTCCCATGATAAGTTAAGTCCTTGTGTACAGAGAGGCTTTTGTAGAAATGTAGTCACCAACCAGTGTTAGAGAGTGGGCACTAAGATAGCAGATTTAAGCGGTTTCCCTGTTCCCCGTTCACCAGAGGAGCAGCCAGCCACCCATGTGTAACAGCTCAGATTAGCCTTTGGAATCTCCTTCTTTCTTATATATTCAGACTGGCAAAATGCTGACCAACTCTGCTCTCAGCTCCTATATGGAATCATACTCTACACAGTATGACAGCAAAGCATTTTTGCATCAAGTCTATGGCCCTACTCAACCCCTAATTAAATCGACAGTTTTTTCAGATGAATGAAGTTTGTTTTTGGCACAGAAAAAAATCACCCTGAACTCATAGTCTCATACAATGACAGACACATTAAGGTGAAACTCAAGCCTGTATGTACTGTAGCAGCCTCTCCAGGGCTCTGACAGACGCAACTGTTGACTTTGGAAATGTGAAATGGAGACCAACGGTTGTTTTATTGGATTACAACAAGCAGCCCCCTGCAGATAGACTGGCACCACAGCCTTGTTAAAGGGAATTAAGAAAATGGCCGGCGAAATATATAATTGACGTAAATATAAACAAATTACTAAGAGGAAGAAAAACAGCTCAAATTCTGCCCACAATTTGACGAGGTTTCAAAATCAACAAATTATTTAGTGTTAAACGCTAACTGCCAGCCTGGCTGTCTGTAATGGACATTATAAGTAATGACAGTTTAGTCTAAACTCCATTATCCCTGCCTGCCAATTTCTGTTTTCACTCCCTCTGTCTCAGAGGTCCTTTGTACTTTGTACTTTCCCCTCCGTCCGTCCTGTCCACCTCCTCGCCCGTTCTTCCAGAGCTTCTTGTGAACTTCACATTCCCGCCATTCCCGACTCCCATTTATGTTCTCTCAGCGTATCTTCCATTCCTTAAATTTGTTTCTTTCTTTTTTCTGTCCATTTTGAGCAGTGTTTGATGTGTGGTGGGCAGGAGAAAAAGGGATGGGACACACACCCCAAACAGGAAATGAGAAATCTGAGCAAACAGAGGCAGTGTGTCTCTGTTCTCAAAAAGCGAGGCGGAGGGGGACAGACGCAGAGAGAGAGAGAGAGAGAGAGAGAGAGAGAGAGAGAGAGAGAGAGAGAGAGAGAGGCAGATAGATAGATAGACGGAAAAAACAAGACAGACTGCAAAAATGGACACCGCTGTAACGAAACGTGAAAGCAGTAACGATGAACATGAGTGAGAAGAGGGTGGCAGAGGGAGTGCCCATCGTGTGACATTTATAGACAGTGACCACCCCAAAGCTGCTCTACATTTCCCCCTGTGACATCAGCCGACCTGCTGGATCCATCCACTGCCTAGTGACAGCGTTCCTCCACCCGGGCCTCGCCCCTGCCTGCCCCGGCTAACCTTCCTCCTCTAAATAGAAGCCTCTCCGTCCAGCCGAGGACGCAGAGGAGGAGGAGGAGGAGGAGGAGGACACCACCACCACCACCACCGGTTCGTCACACCAGTCGGCCCCTACCCTGCCGCGCAGACAGTGCAGTGTTTGTGTACTCCGTTTACCTCTTAGTAATGCCCGCTTCGTGCCAGGCCCAACATCACATCCACACACACAAACACACACACCCCACAGTGGTACCAATGTGTTAAGACGGCAACCCCCGTTTGCGGTTCGAGCGCACAGCTCGTAAAAGAAACCCCCGACTTCGTCTGGAGAAGCGACAGTGGAGGCTCGGCGGAGTAACTGTGACCCACAGTGGCGCTTTCATCTGGCCCTGTGGTTGTTGTTTTCACGCTAGTAGTTAGCGGTAGCAACGACGTGTTGGGGCGGCTAGTTTATTTTACATAGCGGGCTCCCGCTCCTACTGTTTATGAGCAATGCGCCGTGCAGCCCTGCAGTACATATGGTCAAGTCTTCCCACAGAGAGGAACCCACATGCTGAGTGACTCAGAACGTCTGGGTACACAGCCCTGGTCTGACCGGTGGGCGAGTGGGGAACTTGAAAAGGAAGGAAGGTTTCAATGGACCTCCACAAACACGGCGGTGAGCGAAAGAGGGGTTTAATGGGGGAAAAAACATCCAAGGGGCTTTGTCCAAGAGTCGCTGGTTTTTCTTGTCAGTGAGATCTTCGGGTGAATCGATGCGATGGGATCTGATCTGGTGAGAGCCGGGATGACAAACAAACAGAATGGGAGACAGACAACTGCGTCACTGACAACGTGTCCGAGACATAATACAAATATCCCACGGTGGAATATTCATTATGACAACACCCATCGCATGTGAGCCTGCACACAAACACAGCTTTGTGCAGAGTTCAAATACACTGCGGCAGACATACTTTTACAGTAGCAAAAACGTGACATTCAGACCGTCCTATGTAAACACCGACCCGAAGCACAAAAACAAATTTGAAAACACAGAGCGGGTGTCTGAAAATACCCAGTCACACACAGAGAAGCCATCCAGGATGTTATGCGGGGGAAGGGGGGGTTCCTGTTCCTGTTTCTCTTACCGTTGGATCTTCCTGTGTCACTTCACAGTAACCAGTGACAGACCTTTGGGCGCGTTCCAAACTCATCCCTGGGCCCCTATATTCTCTCTAGGGAGTACAATTTCTAACTGTAATATATGAGATCACATCCTGTGCACTTGGGTGGTCAGAGAGAGATGGTGGAAGGAGTATCAGATGGAAACAACTTGAGGCGATTCTTATAGAGGAAAATACTTCCTCTTTGCACTTAATTTGATGTGCAGACCACAGAGTAGGCTATATCTAAAAAGCAACTAAGGACTGCATACTCACCATTTATCACAGGGATTCACCACAGATGTGTTCTTAAAACTCTCACTACATAATAATAATAATAAAAAAAGGATAATAATAGTAATACACTTTATTTGTATAGCACTTTTCAAAAAAGGGTTACAAAGTGCTTCACAGAACATAATAAAATATAATGACACAAAAACACATTGTAAGAGAATTAAAAAGCACTAAGAAATAACACCATAAAATAAGAGCAAAAATAATGAACACAAACAATTACAAGACATTTTTATAAAACGAATGAAAAAGCTTTTACATAAAAGTGAGTTTTGAGAAGAGACTTAAAAGATGTCACTGATTTTGCTGAGATTCTCAGGCAGGGAGTTCGTACTGGATATACTCAGCCTGGCAGGTTGGCACGGGGACTGTTTTCAGTCACATAGTAAACATCAGGCGTTTATCACGCTGAACTAGCTGATGTGAATCTACAATGAGTGGAATTTTATAGAGAAATAAATTCATAGCAGCAGGGCTTGACATTAACTTTTTGACTCACCCGCCACTGTGGCTAGTGGTTTTCCAAAGTCACTACTATACACTCAGCATTTTCACCAGCCAAAAATCCTTTCTGCTCATCTACCCAGAAGAAAAAACAGTATAACTTAGCTATGTATTTTTCATATAACGTTAAAACTGAGTGTGTTTACATGCACACTATACGCCGATCATAACCCAACAATGGTAATAATGCGATTATTAAAATGGTCATGTGAACACTTAATGTTAAATGAATGTGGCTAGCTAGCTAACAAACACTGTAATATTAGTTTAATAATACATGTTACATAATACATGTTTGTTTGTTTTAATACTTACTCACACATCCACAAATAGTCGGTGAAGGGTCTGCCTTTCTTCCCGATTGCGTGGATGTTACGGAACAGCAGCTTCATCTTGTCCAACTGAGCCGATTTCATCGAGACCAGGGATTTCACCGCAACACGAGCTCCTCTAACGAGACCAGTCTTCGCCCGCTTGGTAGCTAGACTATTCATGTGGCCGTTTGATACCTCATGATGATCCTTTATAGTTTCTATATATTGGTTATGCCAATAACAAACTACACGATTTTGGACTTATCAGTGCCATAAATCCGACAATCAATGCAAAACATGGCCTTCTTTGTTGGATCATACCCTAGCCCAGTGCTTCTCAAACTTTTTCTGTCAGGCCCCCCTTTGGCGGACCAAAATATTTTGGGCCCCCCCCCCCTCTCCCCAACAAAATAGTCATGAAATGGGCCATGTTTAAATTGATTGAAATAACACCAATATCGTGACCTTTCAAATTGTGCAACCACTTTACAACTGTGCAATTGTGCAACAACATAACAATACTGTCCAATACACTCAAAGACTGTGATTTTTCAAAAATACAGACATCTTGTAACATTGCAATACAATCCAATGGACACTCAAGACTGCTTTTTTAAAAAGAGAGACATCTTGTAACATTGCAATACAATTCAATGGACACTCAAGACTGCTTTTTCAAAAATAGAGACATCTTGTAACATTGCAATACAATTCAATGGACACTCAAGACTGCTTTTTCAAAAATAGACATCTTGTAACATTGCAATACAATTCAATGGACACTCAAGACTGCTTTTAAAAAAATAGAGACATCTTGTAACATTGCAATACAATTCAAGGACACTGCTTTTAAAAAGAAAATAGATAGAAAACTTTGTGAAAAACTTGTGAAAGAACTTGTGAAAGAACTTTGCAATTTGTGCAAAAAAAGAGAACATGTAAGTAAATTATGTGAGTCATCACAGCATTAGTGGCTGCAATGAGCCTGTTTTGCACTGCACATCTTTTCAAACGAGGTTGCAGGCTTGATACTGCCACTCTCAAGTCATGCTCAATGTTGAGCTTAGACCTGTGCTTTGTCTTCAGTGAAGCAACAGCTGAAAATCCAATCTCACAGAGATAGGATGTGGCGAAGGGAAGAAGGATGCCCACAGCCCTCTGCCCAATGAGTGGATGCTCCCTCTCCACACCAAGCCAGAATTCACTCAGTGTCTGAGCTGTAAACCTCAGCCTCAGGGTGGAGTCAGAGGTCATTTCGATGAGTTGCTCCTTTTCAGCAGAGCTGAAATTAGCAGGTGCTGTAGATGGAGAGATACTTTATTTGTAATTAATTGCAAATTAAACACAACACATTTCAGTTTTACAACAATCCATTCCAGCTAGATAGAGTAGCATATTATTATTATTATTATTATTATTATTATTATTATTATTATTATTATTATTATTATTATTATTATTATTATTATTATTATTATTATTATTATTATTATTATTATTATTATTATTATTATTATTATTATTATTATTATTATTATTATTATTATTATTATTATTATTATTATTATTATTATTATTATTATTATTATTATTATTATTATTATATAATGTACAACATAAATAAAATGTATGTAGCCTACAGCACAAATGTCATAATTAGTCAGTCAATAACATAAAATACCAACCTATGCTGCATTGAATGGATCCACCACCCAGTCATACTGAGCACTGAGATGTGCTGCCTTAGACAGGGGATCACTGTGGTGACTTGAGAAACACTGCTTTCAGCAAACTCAGTCAGGTTCTCAAAGGCATCAGTCTGTTGTTCATCAAGGTGCCTGCCCCACATCTCCAGCTTTCCACTGAATGCAGTGATCTTGTTTGCCAGGTCAGGTAGGTATTTATCTTTGCCTTGAATTGAATTGAATAGAATACTTTATTTAGATGTTTGCAGAAAAAAATCACATGACAGTAAGTACAAGGTCAACTAAATAGGATTAAAAAACCCAAGAAAGCCAATGGCTTGTTTCAATTGGGGTCCTTTTGTAATCTATTCATATTACATTTAGTGACAAACAGACAGATACTAGTCTACTCTAGTTTAGAGTAGAAATGACAGATACTAGAAGACAAAAATATCAACATACCTTGAAGCTGAAGGTTTAATTCATTCAGCTTTCCAAAGACATCGCTGAGATAGGCCAGTTTCATCAGAAATTGTTCATCATTGAACTTGCTTGCAGCTTCTTGCATGCTCTCCTCCTCCAAGAACACCAGAATCTCCTCTCAACACCTTCCCTCGCGAGAGCCACCTTGCCTCACTGTGAAACAGCACTGCAGAATGGTCAGCTCCAATCTCCTCACACAGCGCAGAGAACAGGCGCACTTTCAGGGGTCGGGTTTTGATGAAATTTACCACGTTTATAACTTCTGTCAAACCCTCATTCAGCTCAGGGCTAAGCTGTCTTGACGCTAGCGTCTCTCTGTGAATTTACAGTGCGTCCATTGCGCGTTTGGCGAGACCCCCTTGATGAACGCCTGTAGCCCCCTCCTTTTCCCTGCCATGGCAAAAGCCCACACAGTTCTCCCATTTCAGTCCATGTTCTGTCAGGTAACTGTCAATAAAGAGCTCATCAGCTGTCGCTCTGTTTTTGATATATTTGCAAAACAGCAGATCTTCACTCAGTGACTGGGAATTTACAAAGCGAACATAGGAAATAAGCAAACAGTCTTTATTGCTGTCAGTCTTTGACAAGGCAACATGCATGTCATCCTCAAGGCTCAACTTGGCCCTATATTTTGTTTTCAGAGCTGTCATGGATGAAAAGCCAGCTTCACACAGATATGTAGTGCTGAATGGTATCAACACCTTAACTGCTGCATCATGAGATACTTGGTACTCAGCACCACACTCTGAAACTAGCTCTCCAGGTGGTATCAGATGAGATTTCAATGAGTTCTTCCAAGAGTTTGGATGGAGATGTGTCAGGAAGCTTTGTCTCAATGTTGTCTGTAAAGTTTTTTTTTATCCAGAGTAACTTGGTGATCCTTTTCTGTGTTTTATTAAATAATGATTTTCAGATTTTGAGAAATGGTCAAACTTATCCAAATATGGTATTTTCATGGAGAACAGTGCAGCTGCAACAGATAGCACTTTAGTGATAATTTTCTGTAATCCAAAAAGAATTAAACATTTTTTTTATTTATTTTTTTATCTCAAGGCCCCCCCTGTCATGCCTCTGCACCCCCCCTGGGGGGCGCGCCCCACACTTTGAGAAACACTGCCCTAGCCAGTCGCGACCTGACCGCCACTTTTCATTGAATAATCGGTTATTTTTATTCGCCTCCTCTTGTACTTTGTTAGTTTTTTCTGTCTCAATCTCATTCTCATTTCTCTTTTTTGTTTGTTGATTGATTGCTTCACCCGGTCTTTTTACACCCACAATATGCCGCCACATTGTAGCTAACTGTCTTGCTAGCTAATGTTAGCTAGTTAACGTTAGCAGCGTTCATTCAGCTTTCACACATGGAGGCAACACGCGAGAGGGCGAAGTGCTCATGGGAGTTGTAGTATCATGTAGTATCACCTCGAATTGACATGATTATTTCAGATGCCTTTTGTAAACTAGAATGATTTTTTTTCATTGAAAATGCTACCAAAAGGTCACCCGCCAAAATGGCTGGTGTTAATGTCAAGCCCTGCATAGCAGCATGGGGAGGGGGGGTATAGGTATGGGCAGGGTAATAATAGAAAGATATAAATATAGGCAATACGATTGTATCTGAATATAAAAATATGAGAAAGACAATAAACAGTGTAAACAATATAATTAACACTGAATATAGAAAATACGAGAAAAATAAACAGTGTAAACAAAGGTTTATCACTTTGTGTTAAACAGTGGCTCAGGAGGTAGAGCGGACATCTAGTAATCAGAAGGTTCCCGGTTAGATTCCGACTCCTCCCGGTAATGGAGCAAGGCACTTAACCCCTAACTGCTCCCAAACTGTTGGCATCTTGCATGGTCACCTCCGCGTAATAGCTAGTAATAGCATAGTAATTAGCATTATCTCGTTCCTCATACCTTATGCTTTTTTCCAGAGACAGATTTTGATATGAGTTTCAATGCCTTGTTGATAACAAGATGAACGGAGGTGTGGCAGCCCAAAAGCGCAAATAACGATCTTTAAATACTTGACCATGCTGTCGTAGTTATTTTTTATTCTTTATATGAAGCTGTTTAAAAATCTTCAGCCTAGGCTGGAGTTCTGAGAGAGAAGTGTGGTTTGCTTGTTCTACATGACACAAAGGAGGCCGGCTTACATTATGGGCTCCTCCCCTTTTCATTTTGCAACCTACACATAAATGCCCCTCCCCTCTCTGCTCTGCATACTAATTCATACCCCCAGACAAAACTGCTGATGGCAGATGACGTGTGCTGCATACTAATGAGGAAAATATGGCTGACACTACAATTCTACGTGCACGCTTATACACTGAGGTAACATGCAACATGCATGTAACACGCCTCTCTCAGACCACAGACGATTGAACTCTGTGTGACCCAACTGTATGAGTTGTTCTGTGCAAACTGCTGACACAACAGTATGTGCGTCAGCTATGAACTTCAGTAAACCTGTGACATCATAGTGATGAAATGGAGATTTTACCAGAAATCATGAAAAAACCTGCTAATGCTTAATCATAAGATTCTTACAGTAAAATAGGAATGAATGCACGGGACAGTGGTGGGTTGGTCTAAGACCAGTCTTGGCTCAGTTTATTTGATGTGACATTTGTGGAACTTCGTGGATTTTTACAGAACTAAGTCATACATTTTAAACTACAACACTGCAAACATTTCACCTGCTTAGTTCATACAATTTATATGTAACTAAGATACATTGCTGGAAAAAACAATTGCTTTCATTCATAGATCACTAGATTTATTCGTTTATAATATGCCACGGAGCTTGTCGTGCAATCTACTGCCTGCGTAATAGACAATAACAATATTTAAATACTTGACCTGCCAACATTTTACCTGCTTAGTTCATACAATCTAATAAACAGAATATCGCTTTTGTGCATAGATCACTAGATATATCAGTTTATAAATGCAGCATTTCACCTTGGATGCACAAGAGGATCTCTGACTCAAACGGGACTAACAGGTCTGAAATGTAAACTCGGAGCCCAACCATGTAAAGCTTTATCATGATAATCTTAAAATCAACTCTAAAAACGACTGCCCAACCAGTGAAAAGAGGAAAAGGATGGGTGTAATATGGTCTTATCTCCTATAGTTAGTTAACCCTCTGAGACCCACATAAAGCCATTCTTTATTTTTTACTTTTTATGAATGATATCCCCCAAGGGAAGCATGTAAATTGAAAACAACAAGGGACCAAAAATCAACCCCTGAGGAACACCACAAGAGAGGAAGGCCAGAGGGGAAGAGGCTTTATCAGTGAGAAAGGAGCGAAACCAATCAAGAGCCAAGAGCCCCTGTGTGAGGTTTCTGTAAGGATTGGCCCATTCCCCGCCACATGCTTCTTCAAGGTACTGTGATGATTGGTCCATTCCCCGCCACACGCTTCAGGAGCGATTACCAATTTCCATCACGCACCTGTTGTAGTTTGTAATTAGCGCTCCAGAGGCTTCATATACTCAGGCCTTCTATCAATCGTTGTCGGGTCGTTTTGGATACTACTGCTATTGCCTGTTCCCCCCCCCGTTGTTGTGCCTCGTCTACTTCTTCTCCAGGACATCTTTGGAAGTCGCCGCTGGTCAAGTCAAGTCAAGTCAAGAGTTTTAATTGTCACGGCATACAGGTATACAATGAAATGCGGGTGGTCTTGCCCGCAACGATGTGCAATACAGTGGTACATATAATAGAATCAAAAGAAGAAACAACATTGTGCAGTAACAGATAGCAGGTAACATGGAGTGACATCTCGGTATCTGTACATAGTTATTTACAGCGCATGTGTGACATGCTAGTTAGCTTTGGTAGTGCAATACACTGTTCCTGTTATTCTAATTTAAAGTGTCCTTTCCTTTGGCCATAAGTGTGCGTGTGTGCGACATGAGTGTGTGCCCGCTCATGTTAAAGTGTTAAGTGGCTGCTCGTGTGTGAGCGTGCTCAGTGTGCGTGTCGTGTGTGTGTTCATGTGTGCTTGTGTGTGGACAGTTCAATGTTCTGAGCACTCAATGTACATTGTTCATGGCTCTGATGGCCTGGGGGAAGAAGCTGAGCCTAAGCCGCTCTGTCCTAGTAGCTAGGATTTGCAGGCGTCTGCCTGACCTCAGCAGCTGAAACAGGCTGTTATTGGGGTGGTGAGGGTCTTTCATTATCCTGCAGGCTCTGGATTTGCACCTCTTGTTGTATAGAACCTGCAGGGGGGGTAGTGCAATACCCGTGGTACGCTCGGCTGAGCGCACCACTTTCTGTAGGGCCTTCTTGTCCTGTGCCGTGCTGTTTCCATACCAGGCAGTGATGTTTCCGGTCAGGATGCTCTCTACAGCTCCTGAGTAGAAGGACTGGAGTATCTTCCCCGATACTCTGAACTTCCTTAACTGTCTCAGGTGGTAGAGACGCTGTTTCGCCTTCTTTACTACTGTGCCTATGTGTGTTGACCATGTCAGGTCCTCTGAGATGTGGACCCCCAGGTACTTGAAGCTGCTCACCCTGTCCACGGTAGCCCCGTTTATCATCAGTGGTGTGTGTGTCCCCTGCTGTCCTCTCCTATAATCCACGATCAGTTCCTTGGTTTTGCCAATGTTCAGGAGCAGGCTGTTGTCCTGGCACCAGCGTTCCAGTACCTCCACCTCCTCCCGGTAGGCCTTCTCGTCGTTGTCCGAGATCAGCCCCACCACCACCGTGTCATCTGCGAACTTCACTATGGAGTTGGAGCTGAACTTGGCCACACAGTCGTGTGTGTAGAGTGAGTACAGCAGGGGGCTCAGAACACAGCCCTGGGGGGACCCGATGCTCAGGGTGATGGTGTTGGAGGTCTGACCCCCCACCCTGACCGCCTGGGGTCTTTCGCTCAGAAAGTCCAGTACCCAGGCGCTCAGGGCGGAGCTCAGACCTAGCTCGATCAGCTTGTCCACCAGTCTGGTGGGGACTATGGTGTTGAACGCTGAGCTGTAGTCAATGAACAACAGTCTCACATAGCCCCCCTTCTGACGGTCAAGGTGCGAGAGGGTGCTGTGCAGTACCTGGGAGACCGCGTCGTCGGTGGACCTGTTTGTCCTGTATGCAAATTGCATAGGGTCCATATCACTGGGGAGGGAGGCACAAATGTGGTCCTTGACCAGCCTCTCGAAACATTTCATGACCACAGAGGTGAGTGCCACCGGTCTGTAGTCATTTGGACATGCTGGGGAGGGTTTCTTCGGCACAGGGATGATGGTAGACCTCTTGAAGCAGGCAGGGACCACTGACTCCGCCAGTGATTGATTAAATATGGCGGTGAACACAGGGGCCAGCTGGTTGGCACAGGTCTTGAGTATACGTCCTGTTATGCCATCTGGGCCAGCAGCCTTCCTGGTGTTCACCTGCATAAATGCTCTTCTCACACTGTGTTCCGACAACGAGAGAGCGTCCCCCCCCCCTCGCGGTTGCCCCCCCCCCTCCACAACAGCCGGCGCGCCAGTGACGTCACTAGCCGGAGAGCCAGCAGCGCCACTGTCTACACCAAACCGAGCGTAGAAGGTGTTGAGCTTGTCCGCGAGGGAGGCGTCGTCGCTCCCCATTGACGGGGCGCTGACTTTATAGTCAGTTATTGACTTCAGTCCCTGCCATAATCCTCTTGTGTCGTTTTGTGCCATTTGTGTCTCCAGTTTGTCAGCATATGTCCTCTGGTGTATATCTCGATCATCCGTTGGAGCTGTGCCTCGTTGCCCGCTTTACGCGTTTGCGCTTTGGACGTCTTTGGAAGTCGCCGCTGGTGTATATCTCGATCATCCGTTGGAGCTGTGCCTCGTTGCCCGCTTTACGCGTTTGCGCTTTGGTGAGATTTGGAAACAAGCCTTTTGGATTATCTGTTTTTTGTGTGTTGGATAACACTGAAGAAGTACCGTTTTTGTTTTGTACTGGACTCAGCTAATTTGTGTGTTAGGATAACACTGAAGAAATACCGTTTTTGTTTTGTACTGGACTCAGCTAACTTGTGTGTTGGTACACCGAAGATCAAGTCACTTGTGATTTATACTGGACTCAGCTAAGGAGGACTGAACTGCACTGCCTCTGTGTACAGTTGGATTGATTATTGACCACTCTCTCTCTCTCTCCGTTTCCTCCCCGAGTTGGATCCGGGAGTATCTGCAGAGCCGCAGAGGTAGTGGCGCCTACGCCGATTCCCCACCTCTAAACCGGGAGGATCTGCAGAGCCGCAGACAACTCTGCCGAAAGCATTCTCCTTTTTGTTAATTCTGATTTGTTATTTGGCTCATTTTTGATTCTGTAATAAATACGCCCTAGTGTTTGGCTAACTCTGAACTACCTGTCTGTGCCGTGCTGTTGGGGTCGGTTTCAAACCATAACATTACGACCCGACCATGACGACCCCAGCCGACACAGACAGGGTCAGGGCAGCGTTGGCGGTCCAGATCGCGTTGGTCAACGACCACACCCAACAGTTGGGTGCAGCTGCGGCTGCTTTACAGGACCTCCGGGCCCAGGTCCAGCTTATCCTGGATGCCCTTGACACTCTGGCCACCCAGCAGACTACCCAGGGTAGTCAGCAGGCGTTTATTCTGCACCAGCTGCAGGCTCTCAGTACTGCATTAAACACTCTGCTTTTAACCCCACCTGTCCCAGAAGTCTCAGCCAGATCACCAGCCGCGGCAGACCCAGCGCCTCCCGACCTCGCACCTCGGGAGCCCCGTCTCTCCGAACCACGTGTGTTCGAGGGTAACTTCGAGGATTGTGCCACATTCATCATGCAATGTGAGTTGGTTTTCCTTCATCAACCCAGCCAATTTTCGTCAGAGGGAGCCCGAGTAACCTACATGACTAACCTGCTCACAGGCCGAGCAGCACAGTGGGTCACTGCTTCCTGGTCTATGAGGGCCGATTTTTGTTTTTCCTACCCAGACTTCGTGGCAGAGCTCCGCAGGGTTTTCCACCACCCAGCTCGTGGCCAGGACCCAGGAGCTTGGTTGGGCACCTTCCGGCAGGGCAGTGGCAGTGTCACCGACTACGCGCTGGAGTTCAGACTGGCCGCAACGGAGAGCGGTTGGAACGATCAAACGCTTCGTCTCACCTTCCGGAGGGGGCTCAACGACGCAGTAAGGGACCAGCTCGCGACCCAGGAGGAGCCCGATTCTCTCGAGGGCCTAATCAGCCTCGCTATCCGCATTGACGGACGCATCCGGGAGAGAAGGCGTGAGCGAGCACGACTGGGACCCCCAGACGTTCCCCAGACCCCCCGTCCTCGTGACCGTTCTGCTGACCGTCCTGCCCCCTCCGTCACTGGTGGTTTTTTTCCCTCCCGAGCTGTGACCGAGGAGGAACCCATGCAGCTGGGTCGCACCCGCCTTAGCCCGGCCGAACGGGAGTCCAGGCTCAGGTCCGGCCTTTGCCTCTACTGCGGCCGGGATGGACACCGTGTCTCCAATTGCCCTACCCGGCCAAGAAGACCAGGCTCGCCGGGACCCCGGGAGATCCTGGTGAGCCGTTTTTCCTGTTCCCACACCCGTGCACCACCTAACGTCTGACGAGCGTCACCCTAGCCTGGGCGGACCAGCGGGCGAGGGTGGGTGCACTCATTGACTCTGGTGCTGATGGGAGTTTCCTGGACGTTGAGTTTGCCACCCGGGCCAACATTCCGCTTGAGGACCTCGAGAGGCCCTTGGAGGTTTTCGCGCTGGATCATCGCCGCCTGGCTGACATCACTCAACGCACCTGTCCTGTCCTCCTCACCGTTGCTGGTAACCACGTTGAGAGACTCCAGTTTTGTATTACCAGGTCCCCTCTTGTCCCCGTAGTCCTGGGTCGGCCCTGGCTCACGCTGCATGAGCCCCACATCGCCTGGTCCTCCGGCACCATCAGGGGGTGGAGCCCCTCCTGTCATGCCCAGTGTCTTCAGGCGGCGTCCGGTCCTTCGCCCCGGGGTTCCCCTTGTGTCCCTGTCTCCAGCCCCCTCACCGGGCCCCTGTCTCCGTCTCCGGCCTCCCTCGCCGGTTCCCTGTCCCTGTCTCCGGCCCCCCTCACCGGGTCCCTGTCCCCGTCTCCAGCCTCCCTCGCCGGTCCTCTGTCCCCGTCTCCGGTCCCCCTCTCCGGGCCTCTGTCTCTGTCCCCCTCTCCGGTGCCCCTGATCACCGGCTTCCTTCGGTCCCATCCGGGCGGGCCGGGGCCGAGTGGGTCGCCGGGTGGCTCCCGTGGAGGGGGGGGGGGGTACTGTGAGGTTTCTGTAAGGATTGGCCCATTCCCCGCCACACGCTTCTTCAAGGTACTGGGATGATTGGTCCATTCCCCGCCACACGCTTCAGGAGCGATTACCAATTTCCATCACGCACCTGTTGTAGTTTGTAATTAACAAACTACAATTACAAACTGCCCGCTTTACGCGTTTGCGCTTTGGTGAGTTTTTGGAAACAAGCCTTTTGGATTATCTGTTTTTTGTGTGTTGGATAACACTGAAGAAGTACCGTTTTTGTTTTGTACTGGAGTCAGCTAATTTGTGTGTTAGGATAACACTGAAGAAATACCGTTTTTGTTTTGTACTGGACTCAGCTAACTTGTGTGTTGGTACTAGTGCACTGCAACCTTGCCCAAGCCCGACGGGGCCCTACCCGACCCGACGGGTTCGGGCTGGGTAGGGCTTTGTTTTTAAATAAATAATTCGGGCTCGGCCGGGCCGGGCAGTGCCCTCTTTAAATATTTTATTTTTTTATTGCGTCTTTTTTTTTCTTTTTTTTTTGCGCTCGCTATACTCATATAACTAGGGTTATAGGTTAACCTTAAGTTTCTGTTTCATTTTCGCGTAACGTAGTGCTGTCATCAGAGCGTGAAAGCCTCGTGTCTGAGGAGTCAAGATGTATAGGTTAACAGATCATAAAATAAGGGAAAGTTGCATTTTTGGAAACATTTGGATGTCTCCCTCCGCAGCCTGCAGGGATAACTCGAGGGGAGCGCGCGGCTCAGGTGGATGATAACTCGAGGGGAGCGCGCGGCTCAGGTGGATGATAACTCGAGGGGAGCGCGCGGCTCAGGTGGATGATAACTCGAGGGGAGCGCGCGGCTCAGGTGGATGATAACTCGAGGGGAGCGCGCGGCTCAGGTGGATGATAACTCGAGGGGAGTGCGCGGCTCAGGTGGATGATAACTCGAGGGGAGCGCGCGGCTCAGGTGGATGATAACTCGAGGGGAGCGCGCGGCTCAGGTGGATGATAACTCGAGGGGAGCGCGCGGCTCAGGTGGATGATAACTCGAGGGGAGCGCGCGGCTCAGGTGGATGATGAACAAATTAACCAGACCGAAGCGGCATAGGTTGAAGTTGGAATATAGCCAGTTGGCGAATGTTTTAATTTGTTCTTGGATGTTAACGTTGTTCAACGCCTTGCTGACATCAACACAGCGAAGTGGTGAGTTTGATTATTATTATTTGCTGGTGTCTGGGGTGACGTCGCTGCTGCCCTGTTCTGTTGCGCTTTCATTATATAAATGTTGCTCTGCTCGAAATCTGATTTATGTTTTCTGTTTGTTTGTACAGTGACTGAGTAGGCTATTGTGTCGTGTGTGTGTGTGTGTGTGTCAAAGAAGATTCCATATAGCCTTCAAATTACGAGTTTTACGAGGCTGACTCGCGCTGGGAAATAGAATTTGCGAAAAAAGGCTATACTGGTTGTTAGTTTTCAGCATGATAATGTGTTATTTAGTTAGACCTATTGGACATTTTCGTTTTTGTTTATTTATTAAGTTAATATATAAACAGTGTTTAGAATATTAAAAAAAAATAAAAAAAAATAATAATAATAAATAATAAAAAAAAAAATCAGGTTTTCACGCGGGCTAGGGCCTAAAATATTATTTACAGTCTGGCTTATTTTCGGGCAGGGCCTGAAGTTCACGGGCTCGGGCTGGGTACGGGCTTCATTTCAAGGCCCTTGCAGACCACTAGTTGGTACACCGAAGATCAAGTCACTTGTGATTTATACTGGACTCAGCTAAGGAGGACTGAACTGCACTGCCTCTGTGTACAGTTGGATTGATTATTGACCACTCTCTCTCTCTCTCCGTTTCCTCCCAGAGTTGGATCCGGGAGTATCTGCAGAGCCGCAGAGGTAGTGGCGCCTACGCCGATTCCCCACCTCTAAACCGGGAGGATCTGCAGAGCCGCAGACAACTCTGCCGAAAGCATTCTCCTTTTTGTTAATTCTGATTTGTTATTTGGCTCATTTTTGATTCTGTAATAAATACGCCCTAGTGTTTGGCTAACTCTGAACTACCTGTCTGTGCCGTGCTGTTGGGGTCGGTTTCAAACCATAACACCCTGGACTGATTAAATGAATAGTTACCAGAATTAGCAGCAAGCCGTCATTCATTTCAAGTTAATCATTATAAAAAGTATAATGTGTATGTAATGACCACATCAAATGATGTAAAGAACGTAGGTATTTCTGTAGCGATACGTATATTTAGCATGTATCAATCAGCCTATTTTGTTTTTGCCAACATTAATGTTATGCACTTAAGGAGACAATTAATGTCAAAGAGCTGTGCCAGATACTGTATAACATTTTCTGAAAACGTAAACAGTTTACATTGTTTGAATATGTAATCTATGTACTTACAGTGGCGGACTCAGGCTGTTTGAAGGGCAGGGGCGGGAAAAAATGGCACCTACTGCACAACATGGTGATCAGCGAGCAAAAAGCTATGATGCGTCATATATGGTGAAATAGTCTTCATCCCAAGATTAACCACTTAATATTCCGACAGGCCTCCATTTGATTGACACACCGCTTGACCTATTACGTGCTTCCAATCTCTGGTTATTAGACCAAACAGCCAACGAGCGTCAGTTTTGAAAAAGTTACCACATCCGGTTTCGCCTCACAATGACTGGACAAATCACCACTGACACTAAAAATTATTGACCGTTTGTGTAGCCAATGAAATTCTGAAAAGAATGACATCTTACTTGAGTTGGTTTTCTGAGACCGAGAAGCAATAAAAGCTTACTTATTAATGCATCATTGGTAAAACTAAATCTTTGCAACTTCAAAGAAAGTTCAGGGTTAGGCCTACCACTCAGACTGCATGTAACTCTGAGGGTTTATTTTTGCGTGCTAGTTTAGTGTGTGTGCGCTGGCCGCTGTGCAGAGTAGAGCAAGAGAACTGGCCGTTCGGAGCTAGGATGGCTGTGATAACTGCACTATAACTCAGTCTTGACAGTTACTATAACTATGTTAATGAAGAGAACGAAGGTTATCCTATAACCCTAGTTATATGAGTATAGCGAGCGCTCTACTCTATTGTAACTGTCCCTTTAATCATATGCTATCATGAACACTTTCAACCACATGCACGCTCCTCACCTGTCTGGCCACGCCCACATCCGCTCACACATAAGCGGGGCCATGGCCATACTACCAGCTCCTTCCCCAGTCTTTCACAGCAGAAGCGGAAGACACGTGGGGTCCTCAGTGAGTCAGAGCAGAGTGCTCGCTATACTCATATAACTAGGGTTATAGGATAACCTTCGTTATATTTCGTTATAGCTTTGGAACACAAAAGTGAGGGGCGGGAGGGAGACCGGACCCGAACTGTGCGAAGAGGGAACAGTTCCTCAAACGCACAGGGTGAGCAGACCGCGTGACTTACCTTTGTATAGAAGGGCCCGCGACTACTAGGACGCGCATCCCGCACGCCACCAGGGAACGGACGTGAAGCACAGCCCCCAACATCGTGGGGTCGGGGTCAAAAAGCCCCAACCCTGTGGCAAGGCCGTAGCAGCGGGACGCGGAGGAGGCCCCAGCCCCAGGCCACATCCCGGGGGTCAGGACCCCCTGAAAAAGGGGCCTGGCGAGGTCAACGAGGCCGCGGCATCGAGACCCCACCAGACGTCACTGGTGACACCACCCCCCACATTGCCAGCGTATCGGACAGGGCCTAAAATAGGTGAAGGCCCTTCTCCCCCTGGCACGCCGCTCCGAAGCGATCCACAGAGGCTTCCCCCCCACAATGTCGTGGGGCCAGCTGGCACACCGGGGAGACAACCCTCCAAGGAGGTTGATCCCTCAATCCAGGTCGACAGGTCTTAAGAGCAGAACTCAAACTGCGCCCGGAACACTGCGGACTAGACAGGTGCCTAAGGGGCTTACTGTAAGAACAGTATCCCGGCGGAAAGGGTGTTCGGTATGCCGTGCACCATGTCACAATCTCATGGGGCCACGAACCTCGCGGAGTCGGAGTTAGCCAGCTCCGCCAGTGAACAGATTCCACCACGAACCCTGACCCTGCCAATTTATTAATCCCGCGGGTCGAGGTTCAGAGAAAGAGTTTGACACAATTGGCAGACGTCACGAAACATGCAGGGGCATACTCTCGGGCAGCCGGGGTCAGACCAGAGTCGACTCTGCTACCAACACACCGGGGAGACAACCTCCCCTCTATGTTTATTAACAGAAAATTGTTGCTCCCATAACCCCTTAAGAAACCCCGGAAACATAACTGCGCGTATACACAGGCTATACAATGCAGTTCAAGGCGTTTCAGGTTTAA
Organism: Notolepis coatsorum; assembly: GCF_963971535.1. Classification (NCBI taxonomy): domain Eukaryota; kingdom Metazoa; phylum Chordata; class Actinopteri; order Aulopiformes; family Paralepididae; genus Notolepis; species Notolepis coatsorum. The sequence goes on along the minus strand of NC_140165.1, from coordinate 235,101,645 downwards.
AAAAGGGTTAACCCAGGCCAACAGGTCAACGAGGGCAAGGCCAGACCTGGGCCTGGAGGACCGGGACCTACACAGGGATGCATAAATAATAATGCAGGACCTGTTGCAGAGGTCTTTATTCGGCATGCAACGACACTCAATGTTTTAGCGGTACACACAGCGGTTAGTTTTTTTAGCACACACACCGGAACACACGCGCATGCATTGTCTCTTTAGAATCGCCGATGCGATTTGTCTCTGCGATTAACCCATCCCGTCATCCTTCCCCCCCAAGGGCAGCCGGGAGCAGACAGGCGTCAACGTGAGCAATCCAAGTGCTCCTGTCCTTCTTCGTCAAGGACGCCACAGCGTTAGCGATCTGTTGTTGTGCATGTTTTTCCATTGGGTTTATCTTATCGGGGGGAAACCCTTGCGAGCACGGGGAGAACATGCAAACTCCACACAGAAAGGCCTGGGAGATACCCCACCTGGGTACCTGGCATCATGGAAACCTGGTCCCCAAGCGGGAATCGAACCCTGGACCTTCTTGCTGTGAGGCGACAGTGTTAACCACTACACCACCGTGCCGGGTACCTGGCATCATGGAAACCTGGTCCCCAAGCGGGAATCGAACCCTGGACCTTCTTGCTGTGAGGCGACAGTGTTAACCACTACACCACAGTGCCGCATAGAGGAGTTGACAGAAGCAGCCTCCCTGACAGCCCCCTCCCATCCCCAGTTTAGCAGGGAGGGAGGGGTGAAATGAATGGAGAAGGACCAACCCACCTAACATTGTGCAAAAAGGTACAACATAGTATGGACCAATGCACACTACTTGTAACTGAGGGGTACAATTCCCTGACTGTATTAATAAGTATGGTATCATTAAACCACTACTGTCTTATGTACATTACTACTGGCCATACAGTACACAGGTATATCATGATGAACACTTCCCACAATGACACGGTTCCACACAAAACTGGGTTTAAGAATATTTATTAGCAGCAATGATAGTATATAACAATACTTTACGTAGGGTGCGCTTATAAGGCAAAGGAATGTGCGTAAGCAAATCAATAACGTATGTCCATTCTCATATTACGCAGGAGATAATGAATACAACCTGAATCTTAGGAATTATATCTATGGTACTCTAGTAAGGCAGCGGGAGATACTGGTAGGGTCCCTCCGGTTGTAGGCCAGCAAGGGGAGAGGATTTGTCGGTAGTAGAGTCTGGGTCAACGATGAATAGAGAGACTCCAAGTACAGGAGACGGTGCAATAATCTCTTGATCCGCAGACGAATAACAGCTGTTCTCCGTGGCATGCAGCTCCGCATGGAAGAAAGCTAGCCAGCCTCAGGCTTCTGAGAGGCGGGATCGACGTTGCTCCTCACAGGGTAAATCCCACACAATTGTGGGTGTAGGCGATTCTCCGCTCCATCAATTACAGGACCAAAGCAAATATAATCCAGCCGAAAAGGGCTATGTAGTCGTCGGGTAGATTATCCAGTGTACATGTCCACACGGTCCTCGTCTAGGGCTCCTCGGGTGAAAGCGCCAGGGTAAGCAGCCCAGCCTGGATAAGCACACTAGCTGGTACGAGGAAACGTTGGTGATGCTGGTCACTGTAGAACGGTAGCCGCACGATACACTATACATAAATAGACTATTACTGAATTAATAGAATAGGTCGAACTCGACGGTACAGCGTTAAACTCTGATACTTCAGTTATTAATTTGCACGCGGTCTCAATGCTCTATTTGGGGCCAAACAGGCCATACTTCACCGCACGTTGTATCGTGGGTGAGGCTTCAACTTATTGGGTAACACACTTCTGTATTCACCTGCGCCGTATTTATACGTTAGGTGAACAAACTAGTACCAGCCTTATTCCTGTCTCGTATCCTTGCGCAGAGCCGTTCATGCCCAGGCATGTCTTTGACGGTGACTTTGAACTAGACCCTGGGGGTATGGCAATGGCGCCTAAGGGACCGCTGTCCAATAGGAGAACGAAATATTATGGTCTGTACTAGGTTAAAGGGATATTCCGTGTATATGTACAAGGAATACACAAGGGATATCAAACGATATACAAATATTATGCAATATATATCAATCAATAAATACATATATTCGGTTTAATCTGATCCTTCGTAACAGCCGCCTCCTAATTAGTCCCACCTAATTAGATAAGCAGAGACAGATTAACCGCACTGTCCACTACTCAATGTCTGTTGTGAGGGTAGGGCAGTTCACAAAGTCAGGGGGTCATGGTCGTCATCAATAGTGTCGGGGAGCCTTGGCAACTCTATCAGCCTCGCCACGGGCCGGGTGTATGTCCGCCCTTGGACGAGCACTTCTGCCGCTCTGACCTTTCCGTCGGCACCAGTGATCACTTTGCTTACGCGGCCGGCCGGCCACGCAGCTCGGGGTAGTGACTGGTCTATGATCATGACGACTGGACGGGATGAAGGGGGGCTTAGGAGGAAGCGGGCCTGAGACTGCTTTGATCTGTGCTTGGCTGTGCCTCCTCCTCCTCCGTCTGTTTCTCTTGTTTGCTCTGTACCCCGTCTGAGGAGGGGCCGGTTCTGGCCGCCCCGTCAAGGAGTCGCTTGGGGTGCTAGGTTCGAGGTCAGCTACGTCTGGAGCGCAGCTGAGGGGGGTGGAGTTCCGAACTCCCTCTTGTGCCCACGGTTCTCTCACAGGCCTCTCGCTTAATGTCAATAGCCTCTCAACGGGCTGTACGAGGGAGTGGCCGGTGTCGCTCGCCTTTGTGTGTAGGCAGCGTGTAGACGTGGGTTGACTGTCAAGTCCGTAGAGGGGGCCCTGGAGCGTCCATCCCAGTCGGGTCTGAACCGCGACTGGGCATCCTTTGGGTCCGATGTGGGCCGCCTCAATTGGGAGAATGAGGTCCGCGTGGTCGGAGCCGATGAGCAGGGTCGGTGTGGCGCCGTCGATAAGCGGTATAGGTAGTTGACGTAGGTGCACATACTTCGCCATCAGCTGTGGGATGGGGTAGGTGTACTGAGACAGGCCTATGTCGTGGCTGGTGAAGACGTTGGTTATACTATACTGCTTCTCGGGCTGGTCCACCGCTGCTATCTTGAAGGAGACCTTTTCACCTTTTATGGTCTTCTGGTCCCTTCTGATGGTGCGTATGGTCATGGTACCTTTGGCACCCCGCAGGCCCAACTGGGCTGCGGCGGAAGCGAGGAGGAGAGTCTTTTCAGACCCATCGTCCAGGACGGCGTAAGTGTCCAGGACCTTGTCCTCGTAGCTCAGGAGCACTCTGACCACTTTGATGAGCACTCGGGGGGTCCCGCTATGCTGGTCAATGTGGAGCACTCCTGTTAGTCGGTTGCTTTGGATCTTCTGGAGTGGTGCCGACTCGCGGTCGTCCGAGTAGCACCGTGACTCCCAGTGTCTGCTGTAGCAGTCGGGACAGTAGGGAGCGGTCTGGTGGATCTTTGGTACTGGTGCCACCGCCTCGGCCTGGTACATTACCGTGACGGGCCCACTTTGTTGTCATGCAGGACCTCCAAGTGGGTGCCGCCGCACCTGCTACACTTCTTCTTCAAGCGGCACTCAGCTGCCAGGTGGCTGCGCGCGCAGCGGAAGCAGCGGCGGTGGTCCTTGATCCACTGACTCACCTCATCCATGGTCAGCTTCCCGAAAGTGTCGCATTGATACAGCCGATGTTCTCCTTCACAGTACTGGCATTCAATCTTCCACTCCTCTTTCGTCGAGGGGGTGTTGTGGTTCTTGTGCTGCGGTACTGATTCGGCTTGGTGCATAACGGTCACCGACCAGCGGTTATCATTTGATCCCAGAGGTCCTGGTCTTGGGCTTGGTCCACTCCATACGAACGTGTCCAGTCGTAGGCTGCTGACCTCCCTGGCGAGGAAATCAGACAAGTCTAGGAGGGATGCCTCTGGACCGTTGGGGTCGCGGTGGTCTCTCTGCCGCCGAAAACGCTCTTGTCGGGCGGGAGGGAGCTTCTCTAATATTCTCTCTACATTAGAGTTAGCGTACAGTTCGTATATCCCCTTTTCCTTTTGGGCCCCCAGCATCCCTACCAGGGACTGTACCTTGATAGAGAGGTCATCCAATGCTCTGTTGTCTCTGGCTGGGGGGAGACGGTCAATGTCTCTTATCTCCTGTATCACGTAGTCCCATATGCGTCCATAACGTTGGTCGAGGGCTACTAGAGCCGCGGTGTATGGGGTAGTAGAGTTGGAATATGCCAGCGCTATATTGTGCACTCTGGGCACCTTCAGGTGCTTGAGTAGGATAGCATACTTGTACGTTTCATCCGGTACATCGGACATCATTGTCTCTAAGCACATTCGTAGCTCTGTGTACTGTGCTCTGTTCTCGTGTGTGAAGTCCGGGAACGTCGGTGTGCCGAGGTACGATGCCATGGATGGCTGGCACATCGGTGAGCGTTGGGGGAGAGGCCTCCTGGGCGAGTCTCCCCATGCGTGTCGTCTTGGGCTGGTACTTGGTGGGTACCGAAGCCCGGGTACCCAGGTGCTGTTCCTCGGGGCTGGCGGTGCGTCAAACTCACCCGTGAGTTGAGTCGGGGGTTTGTAGCGCAGTGCCTCGGGGCTGACGTCTGGGCTGTACTGGACCTCCTGGTCCAGAGTGCGTTGCTGCTGGTCGGGGCTGTACTGGGCTTCCTGGTCCAGAGTATGTTGCTGCTGGTCGGGGCTGTACTGGGCCTCCTGGTCCAGAGTACGTTGCTGCTGGTCGGCTTGACATTCCTCCTCTTCCTCCTCCTCTTCCTCTGCTAGGTCCTGGAGTCTTCTGTTCAGTCTCTCGGCGTGGTCCGGTTCTTCCCGGTTGCTGGGTCTCGTATGGACCGGCCGGGGAGGGGGTTCGGAGACGTGGACAGGATCCTCCTGTTGGCGGGGTCCCGGGTCGCTTGGTCGGGTAGGGGAATGTGTCCTAGACCCTTGTCGTGACGATCTCCGGGAGCTCCGTGCGGAGTGAGGGGGTGTCGCCATGGCAATCAATTTGTCCATCAGCTGCGCCTGCAGCCGGTCGCGCTGGTCATGGGCGGCGTCGCGCACTGCTTCGCGGCGGCTTCTTTCTATATTCTCTTCCGTCTGAAGGCGTCTGGTCTCCAGTCTTATGCGGTCGTCTTCACTCCTTTGTTGCGCCTGGAAGCGCTCTCGCTCGGTTGCAGAATGTTCGCGTTCACTGAGGGCTTGCGCTTGGAGTTGCGCGTGAAGGCGCTCTCGTTCGTCTGCAGCTTGTTCTCGCTCGCTCGTCTGTTGCGCTTGGAGTCGATCGCGTTCACCCTGAAGTCGATCGCGTTTGGTGGAGGCTGCCAGGGTGGCGATGAGTGCCTGCGCCAGCATCTTGTCCGCTTCGCTGGGGGAAGACACAGGCGGAGGTGATCGGCTTCTGGCAGTGCTCGTTGGAGATCCGTTCTCCTGTCGCGCTCCGAGGAGATCCATCTCCTGGGTGTGCGTCTCTTCTGGTAGTGGGTCGGGTTCCGTCCCTGGAGCGCTGTCTTTATCCTGGAGCTCTCCGGGGACTGTCCCGTTGGCGTTGTCGGGGGGTAAAGTCATGTCATGTCCCTCCTGGTCCCCCCCGTGAGCTTGGTCAGTTACGTTAGAACCCACAAGGGTCTCTACTGGCGGGGTCGCCTGTTCGGTAGGGTTTGGCATACTTTTACTATCCGCTTTAGTTATTTTATCCGCATTTAACTTCCTTTTAAAGCTAGGTATTGGACTGACAACGTATGCCTCTAGATAGGGAGGTGGCTGCCGTCTGCGCTGCGGGCGTTCTAGCTCGGGAGAACCGTTTGTGGAGTGTTCATCATCGGCCATGTTAATATTAATATTATATTAATATTACGCTAATTACCCTCCGGCTCGAAGGACCAATTGTAACTGAGGGGTACAATTCCCTGACTGTATTAATAAGTATGGTATCATTAAACCACTACTGTCTTATGTACATTACTACTGGCCATACAGTACACAGGTATATCATGATGAACACTTCCCACAATGACACGGTTCCACACAAAACTGGGTTTAAGAATATTTATTAGCAGCAATGATAGTATATAACAATACTTTACGTAGGGTGCGCTTATAAGGCAAAGGAATGTGCGTAAGCAAATCAATAACGTATGTCCATTCTCATATTACGCAGGAGATAATGAATACAACCTGAATCTTAGGAATTATATCTATGGTACTCTAGTAAGGCAGCGGGAGATACTGGTAGGGTCCCTCCGGTTGTAGGCCAGCAAGGGGAGAGGATTTGTCGGTAGTAGAGTCTGGGTCAACGATGAATAGAGAGACTCCAAGTACAGGAGACAGTGCAATAATCTCTTGATCCGCAGACGAATAACAGCTGTTCTCCGTGGCATGCAGCTCCGCATGGAAGAAAGCTAGCCAGCCTCAGGCTTCTGAGAGGCGGGCTCGACGTTGCTCCTCACAGGGTAAATCCCACACAATTGTGGGTGTAGGCGATTCTCCGCTCCATCAATTACAGGACCAAAGCAAATATAATCCAGCCGAAAAGGGCTATGTAGTCGTCGGGTAGATTATCCAGTGTACATGTCCACACGGTCCTCGTCTAGGGCTCCTCGGGTGAAAGCGCCTGGGTAAGCAGCCCAGCCTGGATAAGCACACTAGCTGGTACGAGGAAACGTTGGTGATGCTGGTCACTGTAGAACGGTAGCCGCACGATACACTATACATAAATAGACTATTACTGAATTAATAGAATAGGTTGAACTCGACGGTACAGCGTTAAACTCTGATACTTCAGTTATTAATTCGCACGCGGTCTCAATGCTCTATTTGGGGCCAAACAGGCCATACTTCACCGCACGTTGTATCGTGGGTGAGGCTTCAACTTATTGGGTAACACACTTCTGTATTCACCTGCGCCGTATTTATACGTTAGGTGAACAAACTAGTACCAGCCTTATTCCTGTCTCGTATCCTTGCGCAGAGCCGCTCATGCCCAGGCATGTCTTTGACGGTGACTTTGAACTAGACCCTGGGGGTATGGCAATGGCGCCTAAGGGACCGCTGTCCAATAGGAGAACGAAATATTATGGTCTGTACTAGGTTAAAGGGATATTCCGTGTATATGTACAAGGAATACACAAGGGATATCAAACGATATACAAATATTATGCAATATATATCAATCAATAAATACATATATTCGGTTTAATCTGATCCTTCGTAACACTACTGTTAAGGGCAACTCGTAGTGACATCTATATGACACACACATTCATGACATCAACCCCTGTGACGTCCGGCCCGCCCAGGCATTTTCCCCCCGGAAAAGCTCAGGGTCCTTCGGGGTACCAGAACTTGTCTGCGCCCCGGCGGACAACGGGTTAAATTGATCCGGTCCGGCGCAACCAGGACAAGTCCTGTGCCCTTGTCACGCCGCCGCCCCCAGTCCTAAGAGGGGGGTAGGTACGCGTGTCGATCCAAAAAATCACAGAGGGCGCCACCAAGACGGTCAGTACGCGAAAGCACCGCTCCCGGTGGCCCACCTAACAGGCGTGAAACCCCTGTGCCAATGTTTGATCTACTCCGGCATCTCCCCCCGGAGATGTACGCGAGTCCTCGAGTCTAGACAAAAATCTCCTTCCCAGCCGACTGCATAAAAAACACAGTTTTTATGATGTTGGGCAACCAAGGCGTGCCGGTCCCAAAAAGTGGATTCAATCATTGAAAAACACCCTGTTTGGTCTCGTAAGACCAAACGCTGATTTATGAAACAAGAAAGAGCCCTGCAATGTTTCCCCTCGGTGTCTGGGATGAGCAGCAGGAAGCCGGTACTAGAGACACAGACACAGGCTCTTATACGACGAGCCTGGGAATAACAACCGCATCAATTCTGCTCCTTATGTAAGAGGGGAAGACAGCGGTTTTCCCAGAGAGACCTCAGCGTGAGTAAAACAATTGAAAAAGGTTCATGTAACAATTGGACTAAGTAGACTAAGACTCTCTGAGGAGAAGGCTCCTCTGAGGAGGCTCTCTCACTGAGAGGGAGGCTCTGAAACTCTCTGAGGAGGCTCTGAAACTCCCTGAGGAGGAGGCTCTGAAACTCTCTGAGGAGGAGGCTCTGAAACTCTCTGAGGAGGAGGCTCTGAAACTCTCTAAGGAGGAGGCTCTGAAACTCTCTGAGGAGGCTCTGAAACTCCCTGAGGAGGAGGCTCTGAAACTCTCTGAGGAGGAGGCTCTGAAACTCTCTGAGGAGGAGGCTCTGAAACTCCCTGAGGAGGAGACTCTAAAACTCTCTGAGGAGGCTCTGAAACTCTGAGGAGGCTCTGAAAACTCAAAACAGCCCAATATACACTACTGGTAGGGAGCAGAGCAGAAGAACCAATAGCCTCGACTGCATTACATCACCTATCCTTTACAATGACAGCGGTCTGTAGCACAGGCCCTGTAACTCACGGACATGTATCTTGGCCAATAAGAAAACGCGCCTGTGATGTCTTCAAATGGCCGGGGGAATCCTGTGTCCCACCTATCTTAATTTGGTGTGGGAGACAGGGAAATCCCCCCCCTCCCTGTGACGAGAGAGAACACCCTCGTCAGGGAGATTGATAGGTAGAAAGGCACAACCTCTCGGCCAATCAGTTTCGTAAAGGATATAACTATATCCGGGGGGAGGTTTATTTTGTCCACCCCCCTCAACACCTCACCCCTGATACGACGCCATAAAAAAGGAGAGCCGTGACACCAGTTGCATAGCACGCTACATGAAAGCACATACTTACCTGTAGAGTAAAAGCTTTACATCATGCACGCCAACCTCAGCCGATAACCTTGTTTGTGTAAAAAACTGATTTTATCCATGGCTCTGGCTTATGTGCGAAAAACTTGACACCTGCTATTTTTTACCTTTACCCTTAAGCAAAGAAAAAATAACAGACTGAAGAGAGGGACTCAAAAAAGTCCTTGGTTCACATGCTACATATGTACAACTCTGTAAGCTAACAATAGCACACCAGTTGCGGACTCAAATGCTACTGTACGTTTTAACCTAAAAACGTATTTCATGAAACACACACAACCCTCATCATACAATGAAGCCGTCAAGTTCACTCTTACCACGTAAGAAAAAACACTGGCTTAGGTAGAGAGAAAGGACATAAGCCCCTGGCTAAGTGCTAGAACACAGGCCTTGCAAGAGATCTGCCAGAGATGACGCCGAATCAGAATGTCCAGGGCCCGCTACCTCCCCACGGCTATCGCTAACAGTTAGCAACAAGCTAACGGCTAACTCCAGGCTGACAGTTAGCAATCAAGCTAACGGCTAGCCCTTACAGGCCCACCGTTAGCTACCGGCTAACGGCCAGCAACTTAAGCTGCGTAAGGAGGGGAATAGCGATGCAGGCCTGGTCACTCCAGATAGCCGACTGCCTCTTTAGCCCAAAGAAAAAAGGCAAACAACGCCCGCCTCCCTCACAGGACGGCGTTGCCAGAGATACATTGGCGTCGGCAGCAAAGCCCCGTTTATGCGGGCCGCTGCCGCCTTAAGCTCGGGGATAAAAGACGTGCAAGCTTGCATCCCTTGCGCCGGGAGGCCAGCCCACTAACTTTTTGATAGGCGGGGGCCAACGTCCAGTGCGGATGGCAGTGGGTATCCCTCCTCAGAGGCGGGGACTTGAACCCAGACTCGGAATCGGGGCTCCCAGGAAGACAAAGCCTCTGTCTTCGTGGGGCGTCAAACAAGAACTCCCCGTCCCCTCCATACAATCCCAATTGTCCATAGGACGTTACCGGCTAATGGCTAGCTACAAGCTAACGGCCAGGCTACAGGCTAACGGCCAGTTACTGTATCTCGGACGTGATGGAGAGGTAACGGAGGAATCCTCGCCTGGAGCCGGCTGTTCTGCGGGGCCGTATGCCTGAGCAGACGACCCCGCACAACTGACCGTCCGCCCTCGCTGCTCACTGCCTATCTCAAACCCTGCCCTCTTTTGAAAAGAGGGCAGGGTTTGAGATAGGTCTATTGACGTGATCGAGCAGAGGCAGAGAGCAAGTGTCGCAAGACACCACCCACCCAGCAATAGTACCCAGCTGCACAGCCGGAGAGCAAGCCTCCAGACGCTGCTGAGGCTTACCCGCCTGCCACAAATGTGGAGCAGGCAATCCCCACTATGCCCAGAGGAAACCCGAATGTGAAGCGCCGGTGGAGGTCAGAATAATCCTCTAGACTCTCCGGTGGTGACGACATTATCCTTTCTTTCTCCCGTAAATTAGTGAGAGAGGGAAACAAAAGACAATGTCAACACAGCTCCTATAACTAAACTAACTACTTCAAAGCACTGAACTTGAAGAGGTGCTATACAGAGACTTCACAGTGGTGAAAGTAGGGAAGGAGCTGGTAGTATGGCCATGGCCCCGCTTATGTGTGAGCGGATGTGGGCGTGGCCAGGCAGGTGAGGAACGTGCATGTGGTTGAAAGTTTTCATGATAGCATATGATTAAAGGGAGAGTTCCAATAGAGCAGAGCGCAAAGCTATAACGAAATATAACTAGCTAGTTACTTAGGGAGCTAGTGTGTGAATTCAGTAGTAGTTAACTTGCCATACAAAGTGAGTGTTAGTGTTAGCCAGCAGTTTGTTGTTGTTTTTATAATAACCCAGTGGTAACTTTCTGTTGAGAATAATTGTCCAGGCGGTCAATAAAGTAAAAAATAAAGTCGAACTGCCTCATTCTTCACCGATCGCCACAGTATGTTTTCAACAATGGGATTGGGAATGAGTATTTTAAAAGTTATTGTTTCATCATTGGCAACAATTTATTTTGTCTTTTTAACCTAAATAGGGACAGTGCAGAAACAGATGGAGAAACATCAAAATGTTAGCTAGATATTAGCCCACCGGCCCCTTGCAAAATAAAAAAATATGTGTTTTTAATATAAGCAGGGTTTACCTATTTGGCAAAACCCCTAGACTGTTGTCATCATGGCAACTACTTTGGGAAAGCCTGCATCACATTTTACCCACTAACAGAGCACTCATTAAGACACGTTGTTTAATTTTCTTGCTATGTTTTCCCATGTGAAGGGCAGCCAATAGGGCACGTCCTCTCATTTTCGCCACTCAATAGGGCACTTTAGCTTGACGTCTTTCAACCGTGGGGGCACATGGTCAAGTTTAGACCATTGGAAAGGCACCAATAGGGCACATCCTCAAATGTTTGCCACTCCAAAGGGCACTTTAGCGTGACATTTTTCAACTGTGGGGGCACATGGTCAAGTTTAACCATTGGGGGCGGTCAGGTGGCGTAGCGGAGATTGCGTTTGTCACCAACGCTGGAGACGCTGGGTTTGCGTGTTCGAATCCAGCTCCCGGCGTTGTCACCAGCTTGGCTGGCCGTTCACACTAATACAATTGGCAGTATTAGGCGGTGGGGAAAGCTGGCGGGTGGGTCCTGGGCCTTGTGGACAGCGACCCCTACAGTTCGGTCGGGGCGCCTGCTCAGCGAGGGTAGGATCTGGAGAGAGGTAGTGCGGCCTCCCACACGTTACACTCTCCCAGTGAGAATCTGCGCGGCCAGGCTGGCTGCCGGCTGGCTGCACATGCGTCGGAGGAAAAGCATGTGACAGTCTCCGGCCTCTCGGACCAACAGTAGGGGAAAGTGCGCAACAACCAGGAAGGGGGTTGGGAATTGGCATAACGACTAACAGTGGGATGGGAGAAAAATCGGAAAAAGGAGGGGGGGGGGGGAGATAATCAAAAAAAATTATGTGTAACCATTGGAGGGGGGCACCAATAGGGCACATCCTCTAATTGTATCCACCCACTGTTGCGTGATGTTATTTAACCGTGGGGGCACATGGTGAAGTTTAGACCATTGGAAGAGCACCAATAGGGCACACCCTCTTGTTTTTGCCACTCAAAAGGGCACTTTAGGGCGACATTTTTCAACCATGGGGGCACCCCCCTCCCCTGAGTCCGCCAGTGTGTACTTATATGTAATACGTACACATTGCCAATACAATAAGTAAATATATTCCTTATGGCTATAACATTATGTAAGATTTTTATTGTGGTTGATTAGCAAAAGATTAGACTAAAATATTTTGATAAAAATGGTAGTTTAAAGAAAATTATAAAATTATATAAAACAAGAGGATATACAGTAGATTAGGTTTCTTAAGCAAAGGTTGGACTATTGCTTGCTCAAGGCTGGAGGAGAACAAGCGAGAATGTTTCAAAAATGTCTTTCGGGAACCTAGTAGGGATGATGTCTAAAGGGCATGAATAGGATGTTATGTGGAATATGGTCTCCTCTGAGGTTGAAAGAGAAATGTGCTGTCAGCAAGGCAGGGGGATCAGAGGAGATCCAGAGGTCAGGGGGATCACAGGAGATCTAGAGGTCACTGGACTCTGGGTCTCCTGCCTAATCCCCTCTATTTTGTTGATAAAAATGATCGAGGAGCTCATCAACGATTTTCACCGGAGGCGTCTATTAGCTGACTGGAAGAGGGAGTGATCACTGAGTCAAAGGTCTGACATAGGAGCCAGGGATTGTGGCACTGGCTAGATATTAGGTTAGAAAAATAGGAATTCCCGACATCGTTCACAGGGCTCTGACATGTGGACATCAAGCCTTTAGGAGTGTCTAGTGGAACCACACGCTTATCCTTTCCCCACCTTCCTGCATTACCCTTTAATGTCCCTTGTATGGTCATTAATCCAAGGCGGGGAGTTATTCTTCACATTCCTTTCTTTCTAAAAGGTGCAATAGAGTCAAGAATATGCCAGAGCTTTGTAATATATCATAGCCTTCATGACATATCTCTCTCTCTCTCATCTCCCCACATCTGATTACCACAGAATGTTTTTGTAAGAGATTGCTCAGTCAAATGCGGAGGGGGGAGGAGACCTTTGTTTATGGATACTCTGGCCAACTTCTATCCATTCCAGCACGGAGCGCTGGCCTTTATGATTCAACTGGTGCTGCTGCATAGACAGACTGGCTTGAATTAGTGCTCAGTTTGGAGTCTGGGTTCTGTAAGCCACCCTTTCCCTTATATGATGTGTTTGTATGTGTTTGTGTGTGTGTTTGTGTGTGTTGTGTATGTATAGTGTGTATAGTATGGTTTACTATAAAACTATGCAAATAATGTACAGAGCTAAAGCAAAGTTACTCCCAGACGGGGTGCAAAGGTTTTTTTTAATACATGAAAGAAAATATTATTTGAGATTTGTAAATGTACTGTTCAAAAAGCTAAGAAAGGGATTAAAAGGAGGTGTATTTCTATTATTGGGGTTAACTTGTGGAACAATGCTGATATACAGTTAAGAATGAGTAATTCGCTTTTGGTTTTTAAGAAAATGTTTTGTAAAGCTATTTTTGAAAACTACAAAGGTGAATAATACAGTTTTTTGCTATTTTCTTTTAGAATACTGTTTTGGAGTCTTAATTTTGTTAAGAATATAGGACAGGCATATATAAGCATTATGCTTCAGTCTGTACCTTTTCAGTCACTGTAAATTCAAATATTGTTAAATGATTGTGTATATTGTATTGTGTGAGATGATGACTGAATAAACTACTACTACTACTACTGTGTGTGTGTGTGTGTGTGTGTGTGTGTGTGTGTGTGTGTGTGTGTGTGTGTGTGTGTGTGTGTGTGTGTGTGTGTGTGTGTGTGTGTGTGTGTGTGTGTGTGTGTGTGTGTGTGTGTGTGTGCGTGCGTGCGTGCGTGCGTGCGTGCGTGCGTGCGTGCGTGCGTGCGTGCGTGCGTGCGTGCGTGCGTGCGTGTGTGTGTCTCTGTCTGTCTCTCTGTCTTTCTATGCGTGTGGGTGTCTGTCTGGCTGGCAGGCTGTCTTTCTCTGAGTGTGTCAGTGTGTACGTGTGGGTTCTGTAAGCCACCCTGATGTGTCTTTGTGTGTGTTTGTGTGTTTGTGTGTATGTACATGGGTCTGTGCTTGTGTGTGTGTGTGTGTGTGTGTGTGTGTGTGTGTGTGTGTGTGTGTGTGTGTGTGTGTGTGTGTGTGTGTGTGTGTGTGTGTGTGTGTGTGTGTGCGTGTGCATGCGTGTGTGTGTGTCTTTGTGTGTCTCTGTCTGTCTTTCTGTGAGTGTGTCTGTTTGTGTTTCTGTGTATGCGTGTGTGTGTTGGCGTGTACATGGGTAAGTGTGTGTGTGTGTGTGTGTGTGTGTGTGCGCGTGCATGCATGTGTGTCTTTGTGTCTTTGTGTTTGTGTCTCTGTCTGTCTGTCTTTCTGTGAGTGTGTCTGTTTGTGTTTCTGTGTATGCGTGTGTGTGTTGGCGTGTACATGGGTAAGTGTGTGTGTGTGTGTGTGTGTGTGTGTGTGTGTGTGTGTGTGTGTGTGTGTGTGTGTGTGCATAGGAATGTGTGATCATATTGAACAAGGCGAGGGTGATGATTGCATAATAAGCTCATTTCACTGCGCTGCCTGGTCCCAGAATGCCGCTGATCACAGGAAATGGGCGTAAAGCGATGACTCATCAGGACCCCTCCTCCATCACTTCAGGGCTGCTTTAATTGGAATGGCAACTTGTTTGTTTCACTTGGTCTCAGCGCCACGGTAACCAGCCCTCTGCTCTCAACCTGCCACTCTCTGTTTTAAAGAGACCCTCCAGGGTTTATCTAAACTATCTAAGTTTAGATTTGGAAAATATGTTTATTTTATTTATAAATCTTTGATTTCTCTTTTTCTTGGCCCATCATAGCTCTAAATCCAGCCCCCCCTCCCCCCCCCCCCGTGCCTACAAGCATTTCTTAAACCTTTTAGATTAGATTAGGTTAGATTATATTTATTGTCATCATACAGCACAAGTACAGCAAAACAAAAAAAGAGTTTGCCATCCAACCAGAGTGCAAAATTTACCAGTAAAGTTCAATAGTAATATGCAATGTACAGGTGATTAAACCGGGTATAACATATATAAATGAGTACTACTGAGTGTAATGCTAATTAGATGTATGTACACAGTTGTAATATTAATATGTACAGTGATACAGGTATGAAGACAGTATGATAGTAGTCATACTGGCCAACATTATGTTTTAAACTTGTGTAAAACTCGTCTTTAGCTATCGCACACCTTCGGTCCTCGAATCTAAGGCTTGGACTGGGTACTGGACTTTCTGAGCGAAAGACCCCAGGCGGTCAGGGTGGGGGGTCAGACCTCCAACACCATCACCCTGAGCATCGGGTCCCCCCAGGGCTGTGTTCTGAGCCCCCTGCTGTACTCACTCTACACACACGACTGTGTGGCCAAGTTCAGCTCCAACTCCATAGTGAAGTTCGCAGATGACACGGTGGTGGTGGGGCTGATCTCGGACAACGACGAGAAGGCCTACCGGGAGGAGGTGGAGGTACTGGAACGCTGGTGCCAGGACAACAGCCTGCTCCTGAACATTGGCAAAACCAAGGAACTGATCGTGGATTATAGGAGAGGACAGCAGGGGACACACACACCACTGATGATAAACGGGGCTACCGTGGACAGGGTGAGCAGCTTCAAGTACCTGGGGGTCCACATCTCAGAGGACCTGACATGGTCAACACACATAGGCACAGTAGTAAAGAAGGCGAAACAGCGTCTCTACCACCTGAGACAGTTAAGGAAGTTCAGAGTATCGGGGAAGATACTCCAGTCCTTCTACTCAGGGGCTGTAGAGAGCATCCTGACCGGAAACATCACTGCCTGGTATGGAAACAGCACGGCACAGGACAAGAAGGCCCTACAGAAAGTGGTGCGCTCAGCCGAGCGTACCACGGGTATTGCACTACCCCCCCTGCAGGTTCTATACAACAAGAGGTGCAAATCCAGAGCCTGCAGGATAATGAAAGACCCTCACCACCCCAATAACAGCCTGTTTCAGCTGCTGAGGTCAGGCAGACGCCTGCAAATCCTAGCTACTAGGACAGAGCGGCTTAGGCTCAGCTTCTTCCCCCAGGCCATCAGAGCCATGAACAATGTACATTGAGTGCTCAGAACATTGAACTGTCCACACACAAGCACACATGAACACACACACGACACGCACACTGTGCACGCTCACACACAAGCAGCCACTTAACACTTTAACATGAGCGGGCACACACTCATGTCGCACACACGCACACTTATGGCCAAAGGAAAGGACACTTTAAATTAGAATAACAGGAACAGTGTATTGCACTACCAAAGCTAACTAGCATGTCACACATGCGCTGTAAATAACTATGTACAGATACCGAGATGTCACTCCATGTTACCTGCTATCTGTTACTGCACAATGTTGTTTCTTCTTTT
This sequence comes from Notolepis coatsorum, assembly GCF_963971535.1. NCBI lineage: Eukaryota > Metazoa > Chordata > Actinopteri > Aulopiformes > Paralepididae > Notolepis > Notolepis coatsorum. The sequence continues at coordinate 235,085,375 of NC_140165.1, read as the reverse complement.
GATTCTATTATATGTACCACTGTATTGCACATCGTTGCGGGCAAGACCACCCGCATTTCATTGTATACCTGTATGCCGTGACAATTAAAACTCTTGACTTGACTTGACTTGGACGGTGAATCTCAGAAGGAAACAAACGCCTTCGATTCGATAAATCATTAAGAGGTAAACAGAGTCAGTGGTGGTGGGGCCACCGTACACAGATCAGTCCTTTAAACTAAATCATTAAGAGGTAAACAGAGTCAGTGGTGGTGGGGCCACCATACACAGATCAGTCCTTTAAACTAAATCATTAAGAGGTAAACAGAGTCAGTGGTGGTGGGGGCCGTACACAGATCAGTCCTTTAAACTACATTTACATTTACATGTCGTCATTTAGCTGACGCTTTTATCCAAAGCAACTTACAAGTTCTGTACGACAAGCCATCAGGAAGGGCACAGCTCTATCAGCTGAGTAACAATGTTCATCAAAGTGTTGAGTGCTACAGTGTAGGTTTGTTTATTAGGACAAGTGCATGACAGTAAGGTTAGTTAGGGTTAGACTTATTTTTATTTTTTTATTAACCCGAGTTTACTGATGACTCATGCAGCTGCCTCCTCCACCCTTCTCTGTCTCATCTCATGCACTCTCCCTTTTTCTTATTATTCAATTGGCCCAGATTCCATCCTCCCCTTTCTTCTCCGCTCATGGTTCTGAAGCCAGCTGTTCCGCAGATGTGAGCCCCTGTCGTACCTGCTCAGGTGTGCCTGTCACACAAAGCCTCCCACATGTAGTCTTTCTCTAATATATACTAGGGGCTCAACAGTATAGAAATGTGTGGTGGGAAAAAAAAGATATTTACACACACACACACACACACACACACACACACACACACACACACACACACACACACACACACACACACACACACACACACACACACACACACACACACACACACACACACATCCCATTGTTCAAACCTTGAGATTGTCATATTGAAATGTTTATACTCACTAAACTGCTCAAGGCTACAGTACCAAACACACAAACCCACCTACACACACACACAAACACGTGCACTCATATCCACCCGTGCATGTACACACACACGCGCAAAGACACTCACATGCAGCTTCAAAGGATGGCGTGTCATAAACAGAGGGACTTGGAGGCACTTGGGATGAGGAATGTGTTGTTCATTGGGGAATTCAGAGCCAGTGGGGGAGAGGGGGAAAAAGGGGGAGGGCCTGCTGACCTCACGTCCCTCTGTATGGAAGCACTGGAGGCTGCAGGCTCGCTCTGTCTGCTGTCATAACCCTTGTACAGCCATCAATATAGCTGAAGCCCCACTGACAGGGCTAATCTAAAACAGAGCATATACCAATACGCTACGCTGCAGAACCCCAACACCCCCTGCCTTCCTGTTAGCGTATAAGGAGAGTCAGGTTACTGGGTTACTCTGCACACTGCTTATTGATGATGATGATGATGATGATGGTGGTGATGATGGTGGTGATGCTGATGATGATGATGATGATGATGATGATGATGATGATGATGATGATGATGATGATGATGATGGTGGTGATGATGGTGGTGATGCTGATGATGATGTTGATCAAATCTTAGAGGAAAAATGTCATGCAATTTCATGATAACAAATCTACACTCATATGTGTGTCAAGATAATGTGTTCAGGCTCCCCTGTGTGTGTGTGTGTGTGTGTGTGTGTGTGTGTGTGTGTGTGTGTGTGTGTGTGTGTGTGTGTGTGTGTGTGTGTGTGTGTGTGTGTGTGTGTGTGTGTGTGTGTGTGTGTGTGTGTGTGTGTGTGCTTATGCATGTGTGTGTGTGTATATGTGTGTGTGTGTGTGTGTGTATGTGTGTGTGTGTGTGTGTGTGTGTGTGTGTGTGTGTGTGCGGGGCAGGAGGATGATATTTCTTGCTGTCCACCCTGTCAGACTGACATGGCCGTATGATTTGTGGCGTCAGTCACACCTCTATTAATTGGAGTCAGCGGCGGTGCCCTGCTCCAGTGTGTCAGTGGACAAATAGGGCAGACAGATGACAAATAGAGCGGGATTGAACTCAGGCATACTCCCAGTGGTGAGGTCACCGCCCCTCCCCTCCCGGAGGGTTTTAGAGGGGGGGGGGGGGGGGGGGGCGTAGGAGGGTTTTGTGACCCCTTGGAATCCCCCTAGAGAGGCCTGGCCTGCTGAGGCTGTGAGATCTGCACTTTATTTGGAGTCTGCCTTTCCTCTGGGCTTCATGTCTTACTTTGCGTCGGGATGCTCGTCTTTTGACCCCGACGGAGTTGGTTTCTCTTCCTCCCTGATTACCCTGGGAGAGGGCAGCTTTCTATAAGGGGCAGCTTTGTCCTTGGATGTCACAGTAGAGCAAGAGAGAGAGAGAGAGAGAGAGAGAGAGAGAGAGAGAGAGAGAGAGAGAGAGAGAGAGAGAGAGAGAGAGAGAGAGAGAGAGAGAAAGCGAAAGAGAGGAAGAGAGCCTCCAGAGAGGGAAGGAAGCAGCAGATGGGAGGTGCCATATGAGAGAGAGAGAGAGAGAGAGAGAGAGAGAGAGAGAGAGAGAGAGAGAGAGAGAGAGAGAGAGAGAGAGATAGAGAGAGAGAGAGAGAGAGAGAGAGAGAGAAACCAGAGCGGGCTTTGGCAATGTAAACATACGTTTCCCATGTCAATAAAGCCCATTTGAATTGAATTTAATTGAAATTGAGAGAGAGAGAGCTAGTCTGTCCAGAGATGTAATTGGTACCTTTCCTTTTTTAGAAAACTCACTTCCAGCGAGTGAGTCAAGGCTTAGTGCAACTTTACAGCTCCACTCAGGGAGCGGTGACAGGCACACTAGTACACACTCCCACAGAGTTGATCATACTTTCCCCTTGTTGTGTTCACTTTGAAGGCGGCTTCGGTTTCCTTTCAGTCTTTGATCCGCGGTGAATTAGTCCACGATGTTGGCTACTGGTTATGTGAATGATAACAGGACACGAGCACATGGTGAGCAGGGACTTCCAACGTTTGTCTTTTGCTTTCAACAACCGCAGTCGTTAACGCGTCATCGACACCCGTACGCGCACAGTCGCGTCTTTTATTTACTATACTAATGCCTTTACAACGACACCTTATAGGGATCACGTGTGTGGTCCTCTGTGTCCTTTCCATCTCTCTCTCTCTCTCTCTCTCTCTCTCTCTCTCTCTCTCTCTCTCTCTCTTTTCTTCCCCTATCGGGCATTGTTTGAGTCGGACGATAACTCACGGGGGCCGGGGTAACCCCTTCAAAGGGCTGCCCAGATCAGGGAGGGGGGGGGGGGGCATAAAAGCGAGAGATGAGAGAGGAAGAGAGAGAAGAGGAAAAGACAGAGCAGAGAAGATATGGTCTGATGACTCAGACGACGATAACCATCTCCACTTGAACTGCAGGTGTGAAGCGAGTGGGACGGCGTTCAGACAGGTGAAGGGGGGGGGGGGGGGGGGTGAAGGAGGGGGGGGGTGGGGGTTGACTGCAACTGCTACTTACCTTTTGCTTATATGTCTTTCATGCCTTTCAGGTCATTACGGATAGAACAGACAAATTATATGGAAATAGCCTGGAAGCCTAATTTCTTTACAGACCTTTTAAGACCTTTTACATTGGACCCTGCACACTTAGTTCACACAGTAGACTGCAAAGTATTGCAGTTTAGTGTGTGTGTGTGTGTAAATAATAATAATAATAATAATTTAGGACCTGCTCCGAGGTCATCAATTGGCACACATGCGATGCATGCATGCAATTCGTATCTGCGATTAACCCATCCCGTCGTCCTTCCCCCCCAAGGGCAGCCGGGAGCAGACAGGCGTCAACGTGAGCCGCGCCAGGGGACCAATCCAAGTGCTCCTGTCCGTCTTCGTCAAGGACGCCACAGCGTTAGCGATCTTGTTGTTGTGCATGTTTTTCCATTGGGTTTATCTTATCGGGGGGAAACCCTTGCGAGCACGGGGAGAACATGCAAACTCCACACAGAAAGGCCTGGGAGATACCCCACCTGGGTAACTGGCATCATGGAAACCTGGTCCCCAAGCGGGAATCGAACCCTGGACCTTCTTGCTGTGAGGCGACAGTGTTAACCACTACACCACCGTGCCGCAATTGTGTGTGTGTGTGTGTGTGTGTGTGTGTGTGTGTGTGTGTGTGTGTGTGTGTGTGTGTGTGTGACTGTGTGTGTGTGTGTGTGTGTGTGCGTGTGTGTGTGTGTGTGTCTGCGTGCGTGCGTGCGTGTGTGTGTGTGTCTCTCTGTGTGTCTGTGTGTGTGTGTGTTATTATGTTATTATTATAGGTTATTACAGTGAACTACAACTAAGAATACATGTGGGCATGAAGATATAATTTCCGTGAACTGAAATAAAATTGCAGACTAAAACCAAATGTACAAAGCCTCAGAAAACAAAAAGATTCTGGTTAATGCTAAGAAGAAGCAAGAGATGAACTAGATCAGTTCAGTTATACATGAAGAGTCTATTGTGATGCATTGTGTTGCCTACTTGGTCTATCTGCCAAAACCAAGTGTAACTACAATAAATAAACACTCAAATAATATTTGGCTGAGAAGAGAAACTAGAATCAGCCAACCCTGTCTGAAACCAAGCGGAAAGTCAAGTCTCAAAAACAAGTGCAGAACTATCCACGAGTTTGAGCTTCCATGACGTAGATGAATGAGAAGGTTTCGTCCAGCTTGGAAGTGTACGCTGTTGTTATTACTACACATGTAAAACGTGCATCAAAGAGATGATGAAACCCTGTGTCTGTCTGATCTGTTCTGGAAGGTTGACATGGAGCTGGAGCTCAGCTCAAAGTTGGCGCGGAGGATGAGAGGATGTGTTCCCGTCGTCACGCCAGCTCCTTCCCTCCAGCGCCGCCAGCTGAGCGTGTGCCCGCGGGCCCAGAACACCGCGGCCCAGAGGGGCCCAGGGGAGGCCAAACCCCTCTACCTCGAGGTAAAGAGGCCAACCAGTAACCGAAAGGCCGCTGGATCAATCCCTGGCACCCGCGGGAGGGAATGTTCCTCTATATTTATGCCAATTCTTTGCTCATTTATGCCTATGTCCATTATGTCTGCATCACTGCTCTGAAGCACTTAGGGCTGCAATTCTTGCATGAAATGCTATAAGATATGATTTAGTGTATGATATGCTATACAAATAAAGTGTATTATTATTATTATTATTATTATTATTATTATTATTATTATTATTACTATTATTACTATTATTATTATTACTATTATTATTATTCCGGTTATGAGCTGTTGACTGAGGGGTGACTGGTATTATATCTACGGTACCAACCATCTCTGCCTAATTCCCTTGAGCAAAGTGTGTATGTGTGTGTGTGTGTGTACAGTATGTGTGTTTGTGTGTGTGTGTGTGTGTACAGTATCTGTGCATGTGTGTGTGTACTCTGTGTGTGTGCGTGTGCGTGTGTGTGCGTGTGTGTGTGTGTGTGTGTACAGTATGTGTGTTTGTGTGTGTGTGTGTGTGTGTGTGTACAGTATCTGTGCATGTGTGTGTGTCCTCTGTGTGTGTGCGTGTGTGTGCGTGTGTGTGTGTGTACAGTACACCTGGAGCAGCAGTGTGGTTGAGCAGCTGTGTGTTTATGAAGCAGAGCGCTGCAGCAGCAGCAGCAGGCCAGCAGGCTGTGTTATTAAGGCCACAGTCAGGCCCTTCTAATTCCACAGGAATTACACCAGGCCACTTTACTGCCCCACTTTTAATGAGCAGTTGTGGGGTAGAATCTGCGGACGTATAATTGGAAATGTCACAGTTCTTAAATAAGACAGGTCTCAAATTCTATTTCAAGATGGATGGCAGACTGATCCAGCTTAGCATGATCACGTTTCATTGTTCACTTGTAAAGCAAAACAAAGAGCAAATTAATCGGGCGGTATAACATGACACAACGTCGCCATTGAATAATAGATGAAACAGACACCACCCAGCACATGGATGGAATTATACTCTACACTCTCCATGCCTGGCCTGGGATAAACCCAGCCTCTTAGAACATTGAGTTTGTTTAGTTTATGTATTGTTAGTGTAGGGAAGAGCCGATGGGAACATAGTTAGGTCGATTGTCTTCTGACTGTCTGTTCTAGTCTCTTCTGTGAATGGATGTGTTTGAGGTTTCCCTCATTTACAATGCTGTCAAGATTTACATGCATATTAAAACAGATAAAAAACACACAAAATAAAGATAAAGATAAAGATAAGAAAAAATATATAATCGTAGACAAAGTAGACATTGAATGAATAGGACAAAAACACAAAAAAAGAAAAGTCCATAGGATTGTGGGGTATAGATTTCTAGTGTGAGTTGAAGATCATTCCATGAAGCCGGGACATTAAAACAAAAGGCTGACTTCACAAGTTTAACCCTTTCACTACCACATTACAGAATGTTAACCCTTTCACTACCACACTACAGACCGTATGTAGTGTGGTAGTGAAAGGGTTAACCTTCTGTAGTGTGGTTGTGAAAGGGTTAACCCTTTGTCGTGTGGCAGTGAAAGGGTTAACCTTCTGTATTGTCGCAGTGAAAGGGTTAACCATTTGTTAGTGTGGTAGTGAAAGGGTTAAGCATAAGCCAGTAAGGCTGGTCAGACAGGGTCCATAATTCCAATCATGCAACATTATGATATAAGGTGGTTATTTCCCGGCAATGGCCTTAAAGATAAACAGATACCAATGTTTATTTAGACTCTCTGCCAGAGAAGAGCAGCCCACTTTATCATACAGGATGCAATGTGAGTACCATATCTATCACCAGTAATACATCTGAGAGCAGAATGCTAGACCGTGTCTCGAGGTTTCACAGTGGAAGGAGCAGCATTTCTATGAATCACATCTCCCTAATCCAAGACAGAAGAAAATGCTTTTTTACTGCCAAGATTGTCTATATGGTTCTTAAATGTAATTTTCTCATCAAGCCAGATGCCAAGATATTTGTATTCTGTAACTCTTTCGATGTTAGATCCATTCACAGTAGATAATATGCAAATCATTGTAAATCAATATCTCCAACCCAAGAGAACATCATGGATTTTGTTGTGCTTGCAGTAAGTACAATTATCTTCAAGACACCAATAAGCGCATCTTGCAGAGCATTCCATGAGAGTTCCAGGTTCTCAATGGCTAGTTGTACAGAGTCAGCAATACAATGAATAGACAATAGTGTCATCTGCATACAGATGAACATGACATCTACTCAAAGATGAGACAATATAATTAATATAGATAAATAGGTAACCAGGATTGATCCCTGTGGGATGCCTTTTGTAATGGGCAAGAATTATGATTGGGCTTTTCCAGTTTTCACACACTGAAATCTATCAGACAAATAACTCTGAAAGCAACCACAAGCATTTGACTCAAAACCAACGCTAAAAGAAGAATCGAAGAGAATTGTCAACTGTATCAAAGGATTTTGATAGATCTACAACTAGTGCAGCACAATGTTTTATTTTATCTAGGGTGGCTACTACTATCATTCACATGCCCACATATCATTCACAACTAAAGTAGTAGCTGAGATTGTGCTACGATTTGTTCTGAAACCGGATTGTTGTGGACTTAATACTGAATGATTTGAGAGATTGGAAAGTTCTTTGAGTTGGTTATTGATGATTCCAGGATTTTTGCTAGACAGGACAGTTTGGAGATTGGTCTATAGTTATTTAGGTCACCTTTATGTAATGGGGATACATGAGTCGTTTTCCAAGTACTAGGAACTACAGTATGCCGGTTGACAAAGAAAGATCAAATATACATGTGTTATTTGCTCTGTAATTAATGGAGCAGCTAGCCTGGGAAAAGGATCCAATGTATCCTCTCTGGTTGGGTTCCTGGCGTGCCTCACAATACACACATAACCATGATCACCAAGAG